>NC_077237.1:41850522-41990522 GCF_947179165.1 Solanum dulcamara | reverse complement strand
GTTTCACCCTAATAACTTTATCTTTATCTTTCATTTCTAGATTGACTTCTATCTTATTTTTATCCCAAAATTCTAAGAGATTTTCAGTAAAACATTGTTCTAATTTTTGATTGATTATATCTATATTTTCTTCTAATTTATTGAAGGTTATATGATATTCTAGCAGGGGATATTGTTGGTTAATTATCTGATGGTTGTCCCAATCAGTATTATATTATAGCAAGGGAGTGTTTTTTGGAAAAATTGGTTTGTTTTGATAACCTATATCACCACGCTGGGATCTGTGGGGTTTGAATTGAATAGGTAATCTTTTTGAATAAGCAGTTTTAAAGAGTTTTATAACAATCGTATGTTGACAATGAGTCTTAAATTTTATTTGAAATAGGACTCTATCGTATAGTACACTATGAAACATTTTTAAAAAGTTATTTCCTAACAATACATCTTGTCCAGTATTATAAAAATAAAATAGGGGACATTTTATTAAAAAATATTCTAATAGTATAATCGGTTGACCAATGCCTCTATACATTGCTATAATATTATTTGATATATCTCTTTCTCTGGTAATAGGTAAATCTTGATGATATTTTTTGGGAAATATTTCTGGTCTACAATAATATTTTCCCAATCCGTTGTCTATATAGACAACAAAATATTCTGCTTTATAATCTTTATACGTTATTCCTATTGGAATATATATACTATATTGACTTGTCATTTTGATATGAATATTATATTATTATTATATGTAATTTTGATACCCTGGTCGAGTATTTCATATGGATTTACACTATCGAGGAATGTAGTTCCTAATAGAATTTCTAAAGTATCATTATTTTCTTCTGGTTCAACTAATAATCTTACAAATATGGTGTTATCTTCGAATTTTAAAATAGTTTCTATCATGTTTACTATTTCATGTCTTTTTCCATTGAAATCAGTATAAAGATGTTTATATTTTAATCTGTACTATTGAAGGTGGTTACACAACCTATAGCTGATGTAATTTTCACCAGCACCAGTATCTACTAAGATATTCATGGAAACGAATTTTATTCCATTAAAATATTCTCCTTTTATTTTATAATTTTTTATTTCATCATTTTTTTGCTTCTAAGATAGGTTGTATAACTCTTTCTGATTGTGTTCTTCTTATCAATGCCGATGGGTTTATGACTCGAGTTTCATCAAAAGATAATCAAGATGTTAAATCTTGTTGATTATACAAGGGTTTATGTTGTAAATCTAAGTATAATGGTGTATCTTTTATTTCTTGTATCTTGGCTATGCTAGGCATTTGTATTTGACTAACTTCTTTAAATAAATAGGGATAATTGATTGTATCTTTTATAGTAAAGCAATCTGAATGAGGAGTATTGCATATGAAATAACATAAGTTATCGAATATGGTCTATTGTTTTTATGAAAGAATTCTTTTCTTTAAAATCTTGTATTAAGCTTAGAGTTTTATCAAAATCTCTATCCAAAAGATGGTATGAAATTCTTGGATATGTATTGAACTTAATTGTCACGCCCCGAGAGGGTACCCTAGGCGTGGCCGGCACTCAGAAACCATCTCTGGCTTCCGAGAGAACCACTTGGTCTCATTACTCATTTGTTCATCAGCGGAAGACTTAATAATACTAATGTGGGCTTGTCATAATCAAAGGAAAAATAGATAATTCTTAAAAGAAGTAGTTTCTAAGGAGAACTACTCCGATTACATCATCAAACTCTGTCTATGAAGCCTCTAATACTCTTAGATGGTGCCAATGACATGTCCATGGCTACCTCAAAAGAAACATCACACTCAATAGTAATAAAAGGATAAGGAGTTCCTTCGAATACAAGAAGGACTTCACCAAATAGCTGAAAAGAAATGATCTTCAACGATGCGCCTGTTGAGGATCTCTAACACCTGTATCTGCATCATAAAACGATGCAGGTCGAATGACGTCAGTACGTGGAATGTACGAGTATGTAAAATGGCAGGAAGGTAAGGACAGATATCAAGATACTCCTCTCAATAAAACTCAGCTCAGAACTCAACATCATCTCAACATGAATATGTAATGCAAGTTTAAAATATAATAATAAAAATAATAGTAATAAGCAATGTTTACTCAGTTGGGAGTTTCTCTAACCGACAACCATCACTTATGAGCTAGCGATGATACAACGAAGCGATGTCGTTGCCACATCCATCCAATACCTTGCCAGGGTAAAGGACATCACCATCTTGGATCCATTCATCAAAGTCCTCTTTTTGGGACTTAAGAGGCATAGCCTCCATCCTACGCTGGCTACGTAGTTCTGGGGTTTGAGTAAATTAAACTCTTACCCAACTCGGTGCTCAATACTACTCCCAAAATATGTGCTCATATTAAACTCATCATCTAGTCTCATTGGACTTTAATTTAAATCATCAAACTCATCTCATTTCATGTTCATCAATCATTATACTTCCAAAAACATCATTTTCATCTCATCAAAACATCTTGCTCAAAATATCATTTTCTCAAATTCATTCAAATTTAACTCTTTTGCTCTTTCAAAACTCAATAAAATACATATATAGTATTAATTCATATAACTCTCTTTTTATCAATAAAAAAAATAAAAAGCCAACATCTTTACTCAAAACATGTGTAAAAATATTCATGAACATCAAATCAATTAGGATTCATGGGAAAGTAGCCATGAACAATAATTCCAATAATATGAGAGATAACAATAATAATAATATTAATGCATAAATATATCTAACTCAATAGAAGAAGAATTAATTCATTTAGAATTCAAGATTTGGATAAAACTCAACTATAACTCAATTATAATGAATTTAAATATTGGGCGCATGGATGAACTCAATCTGATGCTATGAAAGCCTTACATACCTTAAATCCGAAGGTTTACTCCGAATTGGAATACTCTTGGATCCCTAGCCTTTTCTTCTCGCCGGAGCATTTTGTGTACTACCCGGAGTATAAGAATAACCGGAGTAGTATTTCTATACTACTAAAACTAAAACTATATTTGAGAAGAAGTATATAGAGAGAAGAAATGCTTAAGAAAGCTTGATGAATAAAATGAGGAAATAAGGTGGGTATTTATAGGTGGGAAAGAGGGACCTAACAATAAATAAAATAATTATAAAGAAAAATCTGAAAATTTAATGGAATATATTGATGTCATGGATGATGTTAAATGGAGGACAATTTATGTCATGCATGATGTCAAATGCATCTAGATGTTTCCATGGTAGGTAAGATGAGTTCTTTTTAACAGAATACTCGTTTTCGAAGCTGCGTTTGAATAAGATAAATTCCTTATTAGAATTTGGTGTCTTCATAAGAATTGTAGATATGGAAGTCTAGTTTCATATCGTTCAAGAATCAACCAATTTGGAGCAACCTACAGTGAGATATGAATTTTCTTCTATCAACACTCAATTCCGTCACAGCACTATATCTTGCAAAGATTAATTTATTTGACCTACTTATACTCCGAATTGGAAGTTATGTTCTTCATGAAAGTTGTAGGTAAGGATGTTGTGATTACCCAGAAATTTGAATCACCTAATTTGGACCAACCTATGTAGAGTTATCCTCAAAATACATAGGATGTATTATTTTCATCGAGAATTGAAATACCGACATACAATATTTTAGGGGTTGTTACAATATCTCCCCCTTGGGATCATTCGTCCTCGAATGAAGATGAAAATAGGAGACATAAAGAATGAATATCATCAATACATCAATTTCTCAAAAACTCTGATACTCAAATGGTCAATGACTCAAACTCAAGAATAAACATCGATTCAAAGGTAGAAATAAGGAATATTACCTTGAATATCGTTATCAGAAGGCACAAATAGATGAGGATAGTTAGCCTTCATATCTTTTTCAGATTCCCATGTAGCCTCTTCAACAAATTGATTTCGCCATAGGACTTTGACAGATGCCACTTCCTTAGTTCTTAATTTACGAACTTGACGATCAAGAATTTGAACTGGAACCTCTTCATAACTCAAACTCTCTTTCACCCCAATGCTCTCAGCTGGGACAACAAGTGAAGGATCTCCCAAACACTTCTTTAAGCATAGAGATGTGAAACACGGGATGAATAGCAGCTAATTCTGGGGGCAACTCCAATTCATAGGCTACATTACTTACCCTCCTCATAATCTGATAAGGACCAATGTAGCGGGGACTAAGCTTCCCTTTCTTTCCAAATCTCATCACACCCTTCATGGGTGAAACTTTCAAGTATACCCAATCGTACACTTTGAACTCCAAATCTCTTCTTCTAACATCAGTGTAGGATTTTTGGCGACTTTGAGCAGTCCTCAACCTCTCTTGTATGGTTTTCACCTTCTCCATAGCTTGGTGAACCAAGTCTGGTCCAATCAACTCAGCTTCACCAACTTCAAACCAACCAATTGGTGATCTACATCTCCTCCCATACAGAGCTTCATAAGGAGCCATTTGAATACTCGAATGGAAACTATTATTGTATGCAAACTCAATAAGAGGTGAATGATCATCCCAATTACCTTTGAAGTCAATGACATAGGCTCTTAACATATTCTCCAAAGTCTGTATCGTACGCTCTGCCTGGCCATCTGTTTGCAGATGAAAAGCAGTACTAAGGTTCACTCTTGAACCCAAGCCCTTCTGAAATGACTTCCAAAACTGAGCAGTAAATTGAGCTCCCCTATCAGAGATGATAGACAAAGGAACTCCATGCAGTCTAACAATCTCTCTAAGATACAGTTTGGCATAATCCTCTGCAGTGTTTGTAGTCTTAACCGGCAAGAAATGGGCCGATTTGGTCATCCTATCCACAATCACCCAAATAGAGTCATGTTGTTTGCGGGTTCGTGGTAAACCGGTAATGAAGTCCATATTGATCATTTCCCACTTCCATTCTGGTATCTCTATATTCTGAGCCACTCCACAAGGCCTTTGGTGCTCAACTTTAACTTGTTGGCAATTTGGGCACTTGGACACAAACTCTGCTATATCTCTCTTCATTCCACTCCACCAGTATACTTCTCTCAAGTCATGATACATCTTTGTTGAACCTGGATGGATGGAATACTTAGAATTCTGGGCTTCTTTCATGATTCTCTCCCTAATACCATCAACACTTGGAACACATAATCTTTCTTGATATCTCAACACTCCATCTCCCCCTTTGGTAAAAGCCATTACCTTCTGCTTGTGAACCTCATCCTTCAGTTGAAGAAGAATGGGGTCCTGATCTTGCTTTTCTTTCACCTCTGCAACTAGAGATGATTCGTCTCCATTTTGTACTATTGTACCACCCTCACTAGAGTCAATAAGTTGAACTCCCAAACACGCAAGTCTATGCACTTCCTTTGCCAACTCCTTCTTTTCCTCTTCCACATGAGTTGTACTCCCCATAGATAACCTGCTAAGAGCATCAGCAACTACATTTGCTTTACCTGGGTGGTAGAGAATGCTCATGTCATAATCCTTGAGCAACTCTAGCCATCTCCTTTGCCTCAAATTCAGCTCCTTCTGGCTGAATACATACTGTAAGCTCTTATGGTCTGTGAACACATCCACATGTACACCATAACGATAGTGACGCCAAATCTTAAGAGCAAATACCACAGCTGCCAACTCAAGGTCATAAGTGGGGTAGTTCCTCTCATGAGTCTTAAGCTGCCTGGAGGCATAGGCAATGACCTTACCTTTCTGCATCAATACACATCCCAACCCAACTCTTGAAGCATCACAATAGATTACAAAACCATCTGTTCCTTCGGGTAGGGATAGTACTGGAGCAGTAGTCAATCTAGCTTTCAACTCTTGAAAACTTTTCTCACAAGCATCAGACCATTGAAACTTAGCCTTCTTCTGAGTCAGCTTAGTCAATGGTGAGGATATGGATGAAAATCCCTCAACAAACCTCCTGTAGTAACCAGCCAAACCTAAGAAACTCCTTATGTCGGTTGGAGAGGTGGGTCGGGGCCAGTTCTTAACTGCCTCAATCTTTTGAGTATCAACTTGGATTCCATCTCCAGATATAATATGACCTAGGAATGCTACAGACTCAAGCCAAAACTCACACTTTGAAAACTTAGCATACAACTCCTTCTCCTTAAGAGTTTGAAGTACAATCCTAAGGTGATTAGCATGCTCACTCTTACTTCTAGAGTAGACCAAAATATCATCGATGAAGACAATTACAAACGTATCTAGGTATGGATTGAATACTCGGTTCATGAGGTCCATAAAAGCTGCTGGAGAATTTGTCAATCCAAAGGACATAACAAGAAACTCAAAATGACCATAGCGGGTTCGAAAAGCCGTCTTCGGGATGTCACATTCTCTCACTTTCAACTGGTGATAGCCTGATCTGAGGTCTATCTTAGAAAAGCATGTGGCACCCTGAAGTTGGTCAAATAAATCATCTATTCTGGGAAGAGGGTACTTGTTTTTAATGGTGACCTTGTTTAGTTGTCGGTAATCAATGCACATTCTAAGGGACCCATCTTTCTTTCGCACGAATAGGACAGGAGCGCCCCAAGGTGAGACACTTGGCCTAATAAACCCCTTATCTAAGAGGTCTTTCAGTTGTTCTTTCAACTCTTTCAACTCAGCAGGAGCCATCCTATAAGGAGGAATGGAGATAGGTTGTGTATCAGGAAGGACATCAATACCAAAGTCTATCTCTCTATCACGAGGGATTCCGGGTAGATCCTCAGGAAAGACTTCAGGAAACTCATTCACAATGGGAACTGACTCAAGAGATGGAGTCTGATCATTAATATTTTTGACTCGGACTATATGATATATACATCCCTTAGAGATTAATTTTCTGGCCTTAAGGTAGGAAATAAATTTACCCCTAGGCACTACAGAATTCCCCTTCCACTCTAAGATAGGCTCATTTGGAAATTGAAACTTGACAATTCGGGTCCTACAATCAACTGAAGCATAACAAGAATAAAGCCAGTCCATGCCAAGAATCACATCAAAATCAACCATGTCCAACTTAACTAAGTCAGCCATGGTATCCCTATGATAGATTGACACAGTACAATTTCTATAGACCCTCTCAGCTAAGATAGAATCATCAACAGGAGTAGACACACTGAAAGGCTCAAGAAGACACTCAGGAAGGATCTCAAATTTACTAGCCAAGTAAGGAGTCACAAAAGATAATGTAGCACCCGGATCAAGTAATGCATACACATCAAAAGAAAGGACTCGGAGCATACCAGTAACAACATCGGGTGCATTTTCTTAGTCTTGGCGACTACCCATAGCATACAGATGGTTGGTTCCCCCACCTGTACTTGAAGCTGCACCTCTATGATTACCTCTATTCTGTGGAGCTGCAGAAGAAAACTGAGCTCTACTACTTCCATCTCCCTGCCTCTTTGAAGGACACTCATTCTGGAAGTGACCTATCTTTCCACATCCGTAGCAAGCATTGGTGCCCACACGACACTCTCCCAAATGGAGCCTCCCACATCTAGCACATGGTGGTTTTCCTCTAGAACCTTGAGCCATACTTAATTGGGACTAAGAACCTTGAGATCGAAAGTTTTGGTGACTTAGCGATCTCTGATCATACCTGGTATTAGGTGTAAAAACATTTGTTGGGAAAGGTGCATAATTGGAAGACTTTTTCTGAAAGAAAGAATTGTTACCCTTCCCTTGCTTCTGCTCATTCTCATGCCCAGCAGACTTAGCCTTCTTGCTTAGGTGTTATTCTCGGTCCTTTTTCTTGTCATCCTCAACCTGCTGAGCATACACCATCAATCTAGAAAAATCCATGTCAGAAATCATTAGCATTGCCTTACATTCTTTCTTTACATGTTTGCCTAGGCCAGAGACAAACTTCCTCATCTTAGACCTCATATGAGGAATCATTTCTGGGGCATATTTGGACAATTGAATAAACTTCAAACTATACTCTTTCACAGTCATACTCTCTTGCTTGAGGTTCACAAACTCCTCAATTTTTGCTTCACGTAGCTCTTGGGGAAAGAAGTTATCAAGAAATGCTCTTTCAAACTCATCCCAAAGAGCAGGCTCTGCATCCTCACCTCTACTTTCTTCCCACTGGTTATACCAGACATTTGCCACATCCTTGAGTTGATAAGACACCAACTCAACCCCCTCAATCTCTGTAGCATGCATCGCTTTTAGTATCTTCCACATCTCATCAATGAAATTTTGGGGGTCTTCATCAACGTTGAAACCTGTGAAGACCGGCGGATTCATTCTCAGAAAATCTCTGATCCTCGTGGCAGCAGACAGCTCTTGATAACTAGGGCTAGGAGTTTGTGAACTCTGGCTACTATTTCGAGCAGCCACCAACTGGGTGAGCATAGCAATCGCTCCTCGAAAATCTTCCTCAGAAGTAGGAGTGGTCTGAACAGTAGGTACTTGGGGTACCTTAGTAGACCTTGCAGGTCGGCCCCTAGTTCTCCGTGGAGGCATCACTGACTGTGGAACCTCAGTGCTGGCAGCGTTCCTCTGACTAGCTGAACGTTTAGGAGGCATGTCTGAAACGTGTAAACGCACGAATTAGAAAGAAAGCTTTTATAGAGTTAAACTCTATCGCACGAACTCAGATTATGAAAGAATTGAAATAATTCCTAATGTCCTATAACTTCCTGATTATAAGTGTGGTGCACGACACACCCATAAACAAGACTCTACTAGACACGGCTTCATAGACACCCTAGGACTCTTGAACTCTGTGCTCTGATACCAAGTTTGTCACGCCCCGAGAGGGTACCCTAGGCGTGGCCGGCACTCAGAAACTATCTCTGGCTTCCGAGAGAACCACTTGGTCTCATTACTCATTTGTTCATCAGCGGAAGACTTAATAATACTAATGTGGGCTTGTCATAATCAAAGGAAAAATAGATAATTCTTAGAAGAAGTAGTTTCTAAGGAGAACTACTCCGATTACATCATCAAACTCTGTCTATGAAGCCTCTAATACTCTTAGATGGTGCCAATGACATGTCCATGGCTACCTCAAAAGAAACATCACACTCAATAATAATAAAAGGATAAGGAGTTCCTTCGAATACAAGAAGGACTTCACCAAATAGCTGAAAAGAAATGATCTTCAACGATGCGCCTGTTGAGGATCTCTAACACCTGTATCTGCATCATAAAACGATGCAGGTCGAATGACGTCAGTACGTGGAATGTACGAGTATGTAAAATGGCAGGAAGGTAAGGACAGATATCAAGATACTCCTCTCAATAAAACTCAGCTCAGAACTCAACATCATCTCAACATGAATATGTAATGCAAGTTTAAAATATAATAATAAAAATAATAGTAATAAGCAATGCTTACTCAGTTGGGAGTTTCTCTAACCGACAACCATCACTTATGAGCTAGCGATGATACAACGAAGCGATGTCGTTGCCACATCCATCCAATACCTTGCCAGGGTAAAGGACATCACCATCTTGGATCCATTCATCAAAGTCCTCTTTTTGGGACTTAAGAGGCATAGCCTCCATCCTACGCTGGTTACGTAGTTCTGGGGTTTGAGTAAATTAAACTCTTACCCAACTCGGTGCTCAATACTACTCCCAAAATATGTGCTCATATTAGACTCATCATCTAGTCTCATTGGACTTTAATTTAAATCATCAAACTCATCTCATTTCATGTTCATCAATCATTATACTTCCAAAAACATCATTTTCATCTCATCAAAACATCTTGCTCAAAATATCATTTTCTCAAATTCATTCAAATTCAACTCTTTTGCTCTTTCAAAACTCAATAAAATCATATATAGTATTAATTCATATAACTCTCTTTTTATCAATAAAAAAAATAAAAAGCCAACATCTTTACTCAAAACATGTGTAAAAATATTCATGAACATCAAATCAATTAGGATTCATGGGAAAGTAGCCATGAACAATAATTCCAATAATATGAGAGATAACAATAATAATAATATTAATGCATAAATATATCTAACTCAATAGAAGAAGAATTAATTCATTTAGAATTCAAGATTTGGATAAAACTCAACTATAACTCAATTATAATGAATTTAAATATTGGGCGCATGGACGAACTCAATCTGATGCTATGAAAGCCTTACATACCTTAAATCCGAAGGTTTACTCCGAATTGGAATACTCTTGGATCCCTAGCCTTTTCTTCTCGCCGGAGCGTTTTGTGTACTACCCGGAGTATAAGAATAACCGGAGTAGTATTTCTATACTACTAAAACTAAAACTATATTTGAGAAGAAGTATATAGAGAGAAGAAATGCTTAAGAAAGCTTGATGAATAAAATGAGGAAATAAGGTGGGTATTTATAGGTGGGAAAGAGGGACCTAACAATAAATAAAATAATTATAAAGAAAAATCTGAAAATTTAATGGAATATATTGATGTCATGGATGATGTTAAATGGAGGACAATTTATGTCATGCATGATGTCAAATGCATCTAGATGTTTCCATGGTAGGTAAGATGAGTTCTTTTTAACAGAATACTCGTTTTCGAAGCTGCGTTTGAATAAGATAAATTCCTTATTAGAATTTGGTGTCTTCATAAGAATTGTAGATATGGAAGTCTAGTTTCATATAGTTCAAGAATCAACCAATTTGGAGCAACCTACAGTGAGATATGAATTTTATTCTATCAACACTCAATTCCGTCACAGCACTATATCTTGCAAAGATTAATTTATTTGACCTACTTATACTCCGAATTTGAAGTTATGTTCTTCAAGAAAGTTGTAGGTAAGGATGTTGTGATTACCCAGAAATTTGAATCACCTAATTTGGACCAACCTATGAAGAGTTATGCCCAAAATACATAGGATGTATTATTTTCATCGAGAATTGAAATACCGACATACAATATTTTAGGGGTTGTTACATTAATCTTTCCATATTATAGATTTTCTTGTAAGATTCCTAATTAGGCATCTTTCCTGTTTATTATCCTGTTATCTATAATAGCTAAATCTATTGGGGTATCTAACTCTTTTCTAAATGTAGATTTTATTATAATTTGGATAGCTCCTATATGTATCCATCCCAGTGTATTTCAAATTTTTATATTTATTTTTCATAATTTATCTTGAATATCTTTTTAGATAATAACGGTATCATTACTTTATTAAAAGTAACCGAAACTTCTAAAGCTCTTTCTTGGGTATTTAATCCGTAAAATAAATGATGCTTTCTTTTTCTTAATCCTAATCTTTCAAAGGTATTTACTTTAAATCCTGAGTAATTAGTTAATTAAAACTTTTCATTTTATATTTATTTTAATTTTCTTTTATCAATAAAAATATCTTTTTTATATTCTCCAACTTGTTCTATCGTTTCTTCTATTATATCATTGACAGTTTCTATTTCATTATTCATTTTGACTAACTTCTTCTGAAGAGGAATAATAATCAGTGTATGTTAATATTAAAATTGTATCATCACACTCTACTTTTATGAAATTATTTAATTGTATAAATTCTTTCGAATTTGTCATTTCTTCAATATCTTCATCAATTTCTATTTTCTTGGTATTATTGGCAAACTTCTTTGGGTATTTATTGGCATAGTATCCTATCTCTTTACAGTAGTAACATCTGCATTCGTTTGGATTTTTTCTTTTGTTATTTCTTTTGAAAAAAGGTTTGTTATATTTAGTATATCCTTTATTTTTTAAATATCCAGCCTTTCTCTTTCTAACATATTTTTTCTTAAAGACTTTCTTTTTCTTATATTTTCTTTTAATCTTTTTGTAATAGTAGGGACTTTCACATCCAATCATTATAGACATTTTTGGATTATCACAACATAGACTTATTTTCTTTCTTAATCCTTTTGTTACATTAGCTAATATGACGTCTGCACATCATGTACTAAGCTTATCTTTTAAATGAGTTATTCTTTTTCCTAAAATATCAGTTGTACCGGAATTATAAGTGTTTATTAACCTTTTACCCCAAGGGTCTGGTATAAACAAAGTAATAATAATCAGTTATAAACAAAGTAATAATAATCTTGACAGACACAAATATATTTATCTATTTCACACATATCACATAATTGTAATCGCAACAATGTAATTTCGTATTTTTTAATCATTGTAGGATCTTTTTTAATATTACCTTCTCCGACAAATTCTAATTTTATAGCTTTTGTAGCCCTTTTAATTAAATTAACAATATTATCATCGGTACCAAAAATATTATTTCTAGTGGTATCATTTAAGTTTTGCCAAAATCTTAGTACACTATTTAATAGACTTCATTTTATAAAATATTTAGTTGTGACATAATCCATTTTATTTACTGTTACTGCTATCCTTAAAGAAGTTTCCTATTTATCTATAGCTTCTTCAGTATTATTTATACAATCTAAATCTAGATATATTTCAAACGGATTAATCGCTTCACTTTCATTGATCCTATGGGTGTATGCCTATCTTTTAATCTTAACTCAGAGTTTATACTTGCATAAGCCCTGACGGGTTTATTAAAATTTCTTCACCTAGTTTCAGCCTGAGTGATTATAATAATAATAATAATAATCATAATAATAGTAATGATAATAATAATAATAATAATAATAATAATAATTATTATTATTATTATAATAATCATAATGATAATAATAATGATGATAATAACCATAATGATAATAATAATAATAATAATAATAATCATAATCATAATCATAATCATAATCATAATCATAATCATAATAATAATAATAATAATGATGATGATGATGATGATGATAATAATAATAAGTAATACCTGTTCACTCACAAACAGGTATACCCGCACGGTATGCCATACTACCGACATTTACAAACAACTATGCTGGTGATAGGCAATGCATATATGAATGAAAGTCATGCAATAAAATAAGTAATACCATATGTTCCAAGCGCCTCATACAAAGATATATATATAGCTACTTCCAGTCCCAGCCAGGAAGTATGTCACAATCGACCTAGGACGAAGTCATAACATGATGATCAAAACCCCAAACGGCTCCAACCAAGCCTCTTGTTAATATCATAAGCATGAATAAGGTAAAGTAAATATGAAAACAGAATAGAAAAGATTTTAACATAAAACATAAGGGAAATATGATCTGACTACATAATTTTCCAACAATGCCTCTAATCATAGCCGTAGGCAGGGGGTAAGACATCTCACCCTCAAAATGAAATATAAAAAGATTATTTGAAAATAAGAACAACAACTCATATCTTATCCCTGATATATGAGGACTCACCAAGACTTCACTGATAGAAAGCTCACTAGCCACACGTGTGAAAGTGATCCTCAACCTTAACACCAATATTATGAGAAAATGTAGGCAACAATATGCATTAATACTTTGAATGTATTGAGTATGACGGCATGATATGCAACATAAATAATGAGATACAATGATCAAGTAAATACATAATTAAGATGAGATAAGTAAAAATGAAAGAGAATCATGATGATCAAAGTATTTGAAAAGCATAGTTGAGATCGTGAAAATACATAAGAGATCATACACATGTGGGATAGGAACCATAACTGATAATGAGACCATGCGGGCTATAGCGTGGAATCTCGATGTTACCCCTACACCAAAAAAAAGAAAATCTACTTGCTAAGGTAGACTCTACCCCGATTGGCGGGTCATAATGTACACTATATGCGGATCCACTAGCTAAGCCATGAAGGCAACCTATGGTGGCACATAGTTTATGGGACAATGGGATCTTACTATGAGTCTCTTGCCTCAACTATGGGAGAGAATGCCTATCCAAAGGTCCCATCGGTGCTAAATCAAATCCCAAAGAATACATAACATAGTAACATACTTATCATATATCATAACTTGTTCATAAACTTCGTATTTCATAGAATAGATCATTTCATAATGTACTTGTAATGTGAGAATTTCCCTTTCATCATTACAATCATAGTTGCATAATTAATATAGTTAGGTCCTAGGTCACCACATAGGCCCTAAGTCACCTTACTTCATAACTTGCATGAAATTCATACCTTGAACGTACTTGTTATTCATGATCACAATTCATACTTGAATTTAGAGTAAAACTCAAATGCCTAATAAATTTGAATGAATCATGATAATACCTTTAAAATCATTAAATTCATACTCATACTTCATATTATCATTGTCACGACCCAAGCCTAGGTCCTAGATGTGACATGGAAAATAAGAAACCCGAAAGCACCTCAAACAAGTCTCTTAGCCTTTCTTTTAGCCTTTCATAGGTAATGACAATAAATAAACAAGTGAAAATCATAATAGTAAATCTTCAACTTACATATGTCCAACAATTTCTCTAACTTTTAAATTTAACGGTGCTAAGACAAGTCTCTAGCTCACCCTCAATTATAATAGAAAGAAATTCCATAGTAAGTGTCTAAAGATCTCAACATATCAGAATCTAGAAAGATAAAGGAGTATTGTTTCCAGAACATGGGAACTCACCAAAAGTATCCTTCAAACAAAATTACAACTAGACACATTGAGAAGAACGAGTAAGAGCACCTGTTCCTACATGGTGATATCATGTAGGCAAAAGAGTATGCATTAGTACTTTTAATGTACTAAGTATGTAGGCATGCATTACAAAGTAAAACATTTAGGACATTTATAAGGTAAAGTACATAAATGAGTGCATGCATAAGAAATCAAGTAGATAACATTTAAATCAAACATATGTGGATATATACATGCATGATTAATTATGCAAATAACATTTGAAAAGTGTGTTAGTGGGGAGTTGATTATAACCGACATTAAGACCATGTGAACTATTACATGAAATCTAACATAACCCCCTATATTAGCTGGGGAGTCTACTTGCCTAGGGTAGAACTACGTCAACTTTACATTCATTCTTTAACTTTAACTTTAAGGGTTTTTATGGATCCATTAGCCTAAGCCTACAAGGCCTCCTATGTTGGTACATAGTTAATGAGACAAGGGTTTGCTACTAGGATTCCCTTATCGAATTCCACCTCAATACCCCATTCAGTGCTAAGTTAATTCCACAGAATAGTTTAATACTTCAAAACAGTCATAGCATATAGCTTGAGAATTCAAACCATCACATTCGGTGGAATAGCTCATTAAAACCTTTAGTGATTAAAATATAGAAGAATTTTCCTTAGAGTATAAAGAATCCATCATTCATAGCATTTCATCATTCGTGCATTTTATAAGACTCCCTTTTTTATCATAAATATTGCTTTTATAAATATTTATTTGGAGTCAAAGATTTCAAGTCAAAATTCATTGAAAATATAGTAAAATTAGGTGGGTTTAAATCACTTCAACTTCCAAATATATATGTAAATGAAATTATGCATAAATACTTGAAATCCATTAATTAAAAATCATGGTTTAAGCAACCACCATGAATTTTAAGAACCTTTAAAGAGATAAATAGAGAAATTATTTACAAATCATCAATTCATACATATGAAATTATTTTACATCAAAATAGACCAATAATTATTAGTTTAACCATGATTAATTCTATTAAGTAGAAATAAGAATTACCATAAGAAAATTTTATTTGAAATCAAGAGATTTAGTTGAAAGAATTTTGAACTACATGAGTGGAAAAAACTCATGGATAAACACCCACATACCTTAGAGTAAAACTTGAAAAAATTGGGTAAATAAACATAATTTATATATAATCAAAATACTTTAGTCATGAGAGTGAAAGAAATACTCTTATTTAAGCTTTACATACCTGGAATTCGAAGCTTTACTCAGAATCGAAAATGAACACTCTTGAATCCTAGCCTTTTCTCCTTGCCAGACCATTTTGTGTACTACTCGGAGTATATGAATCACTAAATAATATTTCTACACTATTAAAAACTAAAACTATATTTTGAGAATGAGTAAAGAAGTGTATACATAAAAGAGTTGCTTGAGAAAGCTTGATGAACAAAATGATCAAATAAGGTGTGTATTTATAGATGTGAAGGAGGGACCTAACAATAATTAAAATAATTATAAAGAAAAATCTAAAAATTTAATGGAGGATTGTGATGTCATGGGTGATATCAAATGGAGGACTATTGATGTCATGGGTGATGTCAAATGGATTTAGATATTTCATGGTTGGTTAGATGAATCTTTTTTTTTACGGAATATCTTTTTTCGGAGCTATGTTTGAACAAGATAACTTCCTAATTAGGATTTGGTATCTGCATATGAATTGTATCTCTAGAAGTCTCCTTTCATGCCATTCAAGAATCAACTGAATGGGATCATCATTTAGTGAGATATGATTTTTCTTCTACAAATAATCTATTTTGTTACAACACGAGGTCTTGCAAAGATTAATTTATTTGACCTACTTAGCCTTCGATTCTTAAGATATGGTCTTCACAATATTGTAGGTAATGACATTGGGGTTATTAAAAAATTTGAATCACCTAATGTAGACCATCCTATGAAAAATTATGCCCAAAATATAGAAATAATATCATTTTCGTCGAGAATTGGAACACCATATACAATGTTTTTACGCGGTGTTACATTATCTCCCCCTTGGTAACATTCGCCTTCAAATGAGGCAAGTATTAGCTTGAGTAGAGTAGAGTGTAAACCAACAACCCATCATTAATGCAATATTGCAATTTAAAACATCATTCGAAATATATTTCATAATTTTGGAAGCATAGGACAAGAAAAGTTGAAATGCAAGGATTTCAAGTAATTGAACAAGGACAACTTAATACCTTAGACTTGGTTAGAGGGAAAAAGATGAGGGTATCACTTAATCATATTTTCTTCCGCTTCTCATGCATCACTTTTGACTTGTTGATTCCTCCAAAAGACTTTAACAAATGCAACTTCTTTGTTCCTCAATTTCTTAACTTGCCGGTCCAAAATTTCAACCGGGACTTCTTCATAAGTCAAGTTTTCGTCAATATTCACTACTCCCAAAGGAACAATGGAACAAGGATCACCCACACATTTTCTTAACATAGAAACATGGAACACTGGATGAACCATGACTATTTCTAATGGAAACTCCAACTCATACACAACCTTGCCAACATGTCTCACGATTCTATAAGGCCCTACATACCTAGGGATCAATTTCCCTTTCTTACCAAACCGAACCACAACTTTCATGGGTGAAACCTTCAGATACACCCAATCATCCACATTAAACTTAAGATCCCTTTTTCTAGTGTCAGAATAGGACTTTTGACGACATTGAGACATATTCAACCTTTCTCTAATGATCTTCACCTACTTCGAATCAACCAACCAAAGATCTACATCGTCGCCTATACAAAGCCTCAAACAGCACCGCCATCTCAATACTTGAATGGTAATTATTCTTATAGGAAAACTCGATGAGCATTAGATGATCATCCTAATTTCCTCTATACTCCAACACACAAGCCCTTAACATATCCTCTAGTGTTTGAATCATCCTTTTGGCCTGCCCATCAGTTTGAGGATGGAATGCAGTACTCAATTTTACCTTAGTACCAAGTACCTTTCGAAATGATCTCCAAAAGTGAAAAGTGAATTGGGTACCACGATATGAAATAATGGATAACAGCACACCATGCAACCTCACCAACTCCCGAAGATACAACTTGCCATAATCTTCAGCACTATAGGAAGTCTTAAGCGGTAGGAAGTGAGCGGACTTAGTCATTCTATCAATAATTATCCAAATCAAATCATGGCTCTTTAGGGTATGAGGCAAACCCACTATAAAATCTATATTCACATCTTTCCACTTCTAACTAGGGATTTCAATGTCTTAGGCTAGGCCACCCGAGTTTTGATGTTCGGCCTTCACTTGTTGATAATTTGGAAATTCAGAAACGAACCTTGCTATGCCCTTCTTCATGCCACCCCACCAATAGAACTCTTTTAAGTCTCAGTACATTTTTATCGAACCGAGATGAATGGAGTATGTAGAATTATGAGCCTCCATTAAGATCAAACTCCTTAGACCATCTACATTTGGAACACATAAGTGACCTTGGTAGTAGAGCACCCCATTTATCCCTTGGGAAAAGACCTCAACCTTTTTTTCCTTCACCAACTTCTTTAACTCAAAAAACGTCGAGTCAAGATCTTGCTTTGACTTAACATCCAACACCAAAGAGGATTCGGACCCATTTTGAACAACCATACCACCATCATCGGTACCATAAAACTTCACCCCTAATCTAGCCAACCGGTGAACTTCTTTCACCAACTCCCTCTTTCCTTCATCTACATAGGCCATACTCTCCATAGACATTATACTAAGTGAATCGGCAACCATATTGGATTTACCCGGATGATAATGCACACTCATGTCATAGTCCTTGAAGAGTTATAGCCACCTCCTTTGGCTTAGACTAAGGTCCTTTTGGGTGATCACATATTGAAGACTTTTATGATTGGTATACACATCCACATGCACCCCATAGAGGTAATGCCGCCAAATCTTCAAAGAAAAAATAATGGCCGCCAATTCAAGTCATGGGTAAGGTAGTTACACTCATTCACCTTTAATTCCCTAGAAGAATAGGCTATGAACTTGCTATTTTGCATTAATACACAACCTAAACCAATGTTTGAAGCATCAAAATAAACCACAAACCCTTCTAGTCCTTCCAGTATAATCAAAGTAAGAGTAGAGGTAAGTCGATCTTTCAAGGTCTAGAAACTTTTCTCACACTCATCTGTCCATATGAATATGGCTTTTTTTTGGGTCAACTTCTTCAAGGAGATGAGATGGAAGAAAACCGTTCGATGAACCTTCTATAGTACCCGGTTAGATCTAAGAAGCTCTTAATATTTGAAAGAGACAACAGTCTAGGCAAATTCTTGACTGCCTCTATTTTCTTAGGATAAACCTTGATTCCATCATCGGACAGTACGTGACCAAGAAATGCCACCTCCTTCGACAAAAAATCACACTTATTAAATTTTGTAGACAATTGCCTATCCCTCAATGTTTGAAGCACAAATCTCAAGTGATTCTTATGTTCTTCCTCACCTCGAGAGTAAATCAAAATATTATCAATGAAGACCACCACAAAAATATCAAGGTAAGGTTTGAACACCCTATTCATCAAGTTAATGAGCACCACCGATGCATTCGTCACCCCAAAACTCATCACCAAAAACTCGAAGTGACCATACCTTGTTCGAAAAGCTATTTTGGGAATGTCATACTCCCTCACCCTTAGTTGGTGATAATCTTACCAAAGGTTGATTTGGAGAAGTGACTTGCCTCTTACAATTGATCAAACAAGTCATCTATTCTAGGAATTAGGTACTTGTTCTTAATGGTCATCTTATTTAATTATCGGTAGTCTATACATATTCGATAAGACCCATTCTTCTTTTTCACAAATAAAATGGGGAGCACCCCATGGTGAAATACTTGGCCTTATGAACCCCTTTTCTAACAAGTCCTTTAATTGTTCCTTCAACTCATTCAATTCCGTTGGGGCAATCCGGTAAGGAGGAATAGATATCGATTGGGTATCAGGGAGGAAATCAATACCAAAATCAACTTCCCTTTTGGGAGGGACATCGAGAAAGTGATCAAGAAAGACATCGGAGAACTCATTAACTACGAGAACTAACTCAAGGGGAAGAATTTCAGAGTCGACATCCCTAATCCTCATAATGTGGTACATACAAACCTTAGAAATCAATGTTCGAGCCTTAATACAAGAACTGAAGTTACCCTTCACTACTAAATCACGACCCTCCCATTCAATAACAAACTCATTTAGAAATTGGAACTTGACTCAATGAGTCGTACAATCTATGGAAGCATAAGATGCATATAACCAATCCATCCTAAGAATGACATCGAAATCTACCATATCAAGTTCAATGAGATCACAGGGAATAACTTTATGCAAGATAGATATGGGACAAACCCTATAGTGAGGGAATCAGTGGATAAATGCAGTGAATTACATGAATCTGATAACTGGCCCGGGATTCGGTGAAGAAGTGTTACAGTATACACAAATAGAGTAGTAAGTAACTATATGCAATTTAAATCATAATGGAGACTCGACAGAATAAGAAAGTTAAGCTTTTGCCTGAGGACCCGAGTAGTGGTGTAGTCATCTCGAGTGTCCTCTAAATGCCATTATGGGCTGTCTCAATTGTAATCTCGGGGACCCTATACATGTATTAACATAGGGCCAAATAATTTATGTAATAAAAACACTTGGTGTCATATAGTCTTTAAGACTTGGAGCCTGTACATTCATTATCTCCTTAATACATAGAAGTTTCCAGGGAACTAGTTTAACTATTACAAGAGTTCGATATTCAAAAGTAAATAGGAGATGTTTAATAATGGAGTTACCCCATAGCTCGTATCATATTTACTTACAACTAAGACATGCCAAAAAAGAAAGAGAGTAAGCTCTACATAGTCTGTACCTCCCTTCATATGGTCATCCTATACATATTTTGTATCTGGCCCATCCTGGGGCTTGGTGAACAACTATGGCATCATAACCTCATTTTTATATCAAGTACATATCAAGAGGGATGAGAGGTAGCTTTCCACACAATACTTTTTAACATGTAGAAGCCTCAACATGCCATACACTATTCTTGTAGGAGTTCCAATACTAAGCAATGGACAGGGATTATGAGGCATACTTGGAGTTCTGGGAATGGAATTATACCCTTATTTCACATACAATTTACTTAGGGCTAATACATGCCAACAAGTAAGAGATATAGCTTTACATACTTATTCCAAAAACATGCTAAGAGAAAGCTCCACATACCTCGTATGGACTTCTCTTAATCACGTCCACATCGTCGTCCTCCAAACCTATTTAACATGGAAGAAATGCAAGTATCAAAATCTGTAACTTTTTAGTGACTTCAGTTGCACCTTAGTGTTCATGGAACCTATTTTCTTATTCCTCTCCTCGACTAGTTCTTTAATTAGTTAAGGGGTTAACGAAAATTGGGCAGCACCTCCTCTATAGAGTGCCCTATCCAAATTTCCAATTTCACTCCTAATACCTACAGCCAACCAACCAAAACAACCTTCAGCATATGTTTAAGAAATTCACATCAACAATATACAACATAAACTCCAAACGACTCACTCGAAACTACGATACCAAAATAAGGTTTCTAGTTTCCATTTTGCAAAACCTTTAACCGTACGAAGCGGGAGGCCATGTGGCTGCAACCAGAAGCTCCCCCACCTCCTTTAAACACTCTTATTCCCTGAAACACACCACCACACGACCAGCAGCATCCCCTACACGCATAACGCCTCATTTCGACTACAATTTAACTATAACAATTCTAATTTAGTTTATTTCAGACGTCGAGCATTTCCACGATTTTTCTTAAACTTCCAGCAGTATACAAGGTATATAATACACCCCATAAAAACCCCATAAGGTCCAAATTTAAAGGATAAACCTTACCTTACCCGAAATTGGCCAAAACTCGCTAAAATTGCTCCTCGGAAACCTTTTTAACGTGCTGAAAGTAGCGGACTGTTTGTAGCTCATCCTTGCTGCCCCAAAATGGATTTTTACATTTTCAAACATCTCTATATCATCATAGGATACCCTAAATAATTAATTCACGGAAAGAAATTGGGACGTACCTATTTGTTTCCTCCAAGCCGTCACGTTCTCTCTCCACTTTAGGGTTTGCTTTTCTTTTTGTTTGCTGAAGTTTTTGGAACATAACTGAAGTATATGTTACATATATATACATATATGTGGTCTTAGGCATTGAAATATGTCAGCCCCTAAGGGTGACACATGTCCAGCCCCTATTGGCCACCGTGTCCATGCATTGAAGGAGGGGATGCCACGTGGCAGTGGGGCCCACCTCCCCCAAGCAGGTGGGTCACCTACTTGACCCCAAGAAGGTAGGTCACCTGCTTTTTTGAGGTGCGGCCACGTGTTACTCCTCCATTGGCTGCCACGTGTCTTTTTTTCTCTTCCTCGTGGGTTTGTAGTCTCGTTTTATTTTAAGAGCCTATGTAATCCATGCTACGCAAGCTTGTTACGTACTCCAATAGCTTAAGTACGTAAGACTTCTAAGTTAGTAGCTTACGTAGGTTAATCGAGTCCTACGACTCATTACTTGGACTCCAACTTCTTCCGACTTCTCTTGACCCTATTTCCAACCTTCCCTACTATGGGGTATCACATTCTCCCTTTTTAGAGTTGTTTGATAGTGTCGTAGCTTAGGAGGCTCACATGATAACTTCTAAGTAACTTACGGAATATTCTGAGCTCAAGAGTGTGGGGTGTAACAGAAGGACTTAATGAACATTCTTGAATCCTAGCATTTTCTCCTCGCTGGAGGGTTTTGTGTACTACCCGAAGTATATGAATTACTGAAATAGTATTTCTACACTACTAAGAATTAAAACTATATTTTGAGAATGAGTAAAGAAGTGTATAGAGAGAAGAGTTGCTTGAGAAAGCTCGATGAACACAATGATGAAATAAGATTGGTATTTATAGGTATGAAGGAGGGACCTAACAATAATTAAAATAATTATAAAGAAAAGTTTAAAAATTTAATGAAGGATTGTGATGTCATGGGTGATATTAAATGAAGATCTATTGATGTCATGAGTGATGTCAAATTCATCTAGAACTTTCATGGTTGGTGAGATGAATCTTTTTTTTAGACCTGCATTTGAACAAGATAACTTCCTAATTAGGATTGGGTGTCTTGATATGAATTGTAGCTCTAGACATCTTCTTTCATGTCATTCTGGAATCAACTAAATGATATCATCCTATAGTGAGATATGGATTTTCTTCTACAAACACTCCATTTCATCACAACACCAGATCTTGCAAAGATTAATTTATTTGACCAACTTAGCCTCCGATTCTTAAGCTATGGTCTTCACAAAAGTTGCAAGTAATGATGTTGGGGTTATTCATAATGATTCACCAAATGTAGACCATCCTATGAAATGTTATGCTCAAAATACAGAAGCAGTATTATTTTCATCGAGACTTGGAACACAATATACAATGTTTTTAGAGGGTGTTACAATCATCATAAAAAATAGGCTTTATGCATGGGAAATCATAATTGAACTTCAAATCATAAAATTCATATAGAAAGATACTTATAATGATCAAATATGATGATTAAAAACATAATGTAAACAGTCTAATGCAATTCATAAGATTAGGGTTACAAACTTAATTTAAATTTATGAGATTTTGAGTAGAAACCTTAGGACTCCATAGGTGAAAGGGTCCGATGGATCAATTTCTACATACCTTGATTGAATTTGACCTTTGAATTGAAAAATGAGACTTTTTCTTGAAGAAACCATAGCCGAAAGCTTGATGAAGAAGATGAACTTTGGAGGAGCCTTAAGAGAGAAGTCTTTTAGTTGATTGGGAGTTATTGAGGGAAAATAATAGATTCAAGATTATTTAGGATATTTTTGTACGGAATCTATTCCCAAAAATATCCACATACATTAATTAAAGAATAGGAAATGACTAAAATGCCCCCCCATTTAACTGAAGCTTGGACTTACCACGGAGGACCCATAGTGACCTGTGATGGTCATCATAGTACATGGTGGTGTCCGTGATATTTGAGTTAATCTTGAATTTTGAGAGTAGCAGGGAAAGTGTTAGAACTTTCTTCATGGGAACCTTCACAGCTCGTGATGTGCACCATGGGATGTGAAGAGTGGTCGTGGTGCATGCCCTCTAGGGTGACCTATAATGGTGAGTACCACAAAACTCACCACGGTCTGTGAAATGCTCTGTTGTCCATGGTGCACTGTCATGGACCTCATCCTACAGGGTTGAACCTCAGGTTCACCACCACGATGTCTCACCATAGGGCATGATGCCTACCACGGCCCGTGATGACATTCACGGTAATCAACCGATGCCAAAATTTGTGGCTTTTCCATATTTGATGTTTCATCCTTATTTTTCGACTTTCCAGATTCCGGGGTCTTACAATATCTCCTCCTTGGAAACATTCATACTCGAATGGGACTCAAGATAGCATGTATGGAATTGGAAAGGAACATAACAGCCCAACATGAATGCAAAACATATCAAAAATGAATAAAAACATGTAATCTTTAATCTTAAGAAAAAACACAACTTTAAAACTCATTTCATGAACATGAATGCATATGTAACCATGAAAATATCCAAAATGCATGATTTGGGCTGGTTGGTTCATGAAGGAGATAAATACCTCATCTTGGAATGGATGGAAAAAAATGAGGATATCGAGATATCATATTGGCCTCAGCCTCCCATGTAGCACCCTCAACCTCTTGATTCCTCCATAGCAACAACTGAAACTATTACATTGTTTCTCAACTTTCTAATTTGTCGGTCCAAAATCTCAACCAGAACCTCTTCATAAGAAAGACCCTCCTTAACCTCAACGCTTTCTAATGGAATGATAGAGCTAGTATCACCAACGAAATTCCTCAATAATGACACATGAAACACCGGATGCACCGATGCCAAATATGAAGGTAAATCTAATTCATAAGCCACTTTTCCAATTCGCCTTAAAATCTAATATGGGCCAACATAGCGGGGACTTAGCTTCCCTTTCATACCAAAATACATCACACCCTTCATGGGTAAAATTTTTAGGTAAACCCAATCATTTGCTTCAAATTCAAGTTCTGTTCACCTCACATATGAATAGGACTTTTGTCAGCTTTGGGCCATTTTGAATCTTTCACTAATGAGTCTAACTTTCTCCATAGCCTCAAATACTAAGTCAGCTCCTATCAAAGAAAGTTCACCTACCTCAAACCATCCGATAGGGGATCTACACTGCCTACCATACAAAGCCTCAAATTTAGAAATTTCAATACTAGAGTGATAACTGTTATTATGAGCAAATTCTATCAATAGAAAATGGTCATCCTAATTCCCTTTAAAATTGATAACGCATGCCCTCAACATATCCTCTATAGTATGAATTGTGTGTTCAGCCTAACCATCCATTTGTGGATGAAAGGTTGTGCTAAGCTTCACTTAGGGACCTAGACCCTTTTGGAAAGATCTCCAAAAACTGAGATCCGAACTGATTACCTCGATCATAAATAATAGACAGTGCGACACCATGAAGCTTCACCAAGTCTCAAATATACAATCTAGCATAGTCCTCGGCTGAGTATGACATCTTAAAAGGGAGAAAATAAGCCGAGTTAGTCATTCGGTCAACAATCACCCAAATCGAATCATGTTTCCTACGGGTATGAGGCAAACCAATAACAAAATCCTTATTCAAGGTGTCCTATTTCCAAGTAGGAATGCCAATTTCTTGAGCGAAACCTCCCAGTGTTTTATGCTCAACTTTGACTTGTTGACAATTGGGACACTTAGCCATAAATTCTACTATGCCCCTTTTCATGCCATTTGACTAATACATTTCCTTCAAATATTGATTCATCTTTATGGAACTCGGATGAATAAAATACCGCGAACTATGAACTTTGTACAATATCATATTTTTCAAACCATTTACATTAGGCACACACAATCGGCCCTGATATATCAAAACACCATTTCCCCTTTGGTAGAAAGCCTCAATGGCTTTTTCGGCAACCGCTTTATTCAGTTCAGCCAAAGTAGGATCATCATCTTAATTTTCCTTTACATCCGCCACAAGAGATAATTTAGGACCATTTTGCATAATAACTCCTTCAGCTTTCGAATCTACCAATTGCACACCCAAACATTCTTATACGTGCACCTCCCAAACTAACTCTTTCTTATTATTATTACATGGGAGACACTGTTCATAGCAATCTACTGGGAGCATCGGCGACCATATTCGCCTTACCCAGATGGTATAGAACAGTCATGTCAGAATCTTTCAATAGTTCAAGCCATCTTCTTTGTCGAACGTTAAAGCTTTTTTGAGTGAATACATACTGCAAAATCTTATGATCTATGAAAACATCTACATGGAAATAATAGAGAGAATGTCTCCACAATTTCAAAGCAAATACCACTGCAGCCAATTCCAAATCATGAGTTGGGTAATTCTTCTCATGTATCTTGCATTGCCTTGAGAATAAGCTTTCACTTTGCCATTTTTCATTAGGAAACAACCAAAACCGACTTGTGAAGTATCATAATAGATAATAAAACCATCGGAACCTTCTGGAAAAGTCAACACCGGAGAGTATAAGTCTATCCTTCAACTCTTCGTAATTTTTCTCACATGTCTCAGACTATTGCAATTTTACCTTCTTTTTAGTCAAAGAAGTCAAAGGCGATGAAATGGAAGAGAAACCTTCCACAAACCATCTATAATAACTAGCTAAGCCTAGAAGATTCTGAATATCAGAAGAACTCAATGGTCTAGGCTAATTCTTGATAGCTTCTGTCTTTTTTGAATCAACCATAATTCCGTCTCCAAAAATAATATGACCAAGGAAAGAAACTAACCTTAGCCAGAAGTCACATTTGCTAAACTTTGCATATAACTATCAGTCTTTGAGAATTTGCAATACAATTATCAAATGATTGACATGCTCTTTCTCACTCTACGAGTAGATCAAAATATCATCAATAAAGACAATCACAAACATATCACAATATTTCCTAAATACCCTATTCATCAAATCCATAAAAGTTGTAGGAGAATTTGTTAGTCTTAAAGACATAACTAAATTTTCAAAATGACCATACCAAGTTCTAAATGCTGTCTTTGGAATGTCACACTCCCACACTCGGAGTTAATGATAACCTGATCAAAGGTCAATCTTTGAAAAGTAGCTTGTTCCTTGAAGTTGATCGAATAAGTCATCAATTCTTGGGATGTGATACTTATTTTTGATCATGACCTTGTTCAGTTGGCGATAATCTATACACATTTGGAGTGACCCATCTTTCTTCCTCATAAATAACATGGGAGCACCCCAAGGTGAAATGCTCGGCCTTATAAAGCCCTTATCTAACAAATCCTTCAATTATTTCCTTCAACTCCTTCAGTCCCACCAGATCCATACGGTAAGAAGGAATAGAGATAGGCTACGTATTGGGTAGAAGATCAATAAAGAAGTCTCTTTACCTTTTAGGAGGAATGATTGGGAGGTTTTCGAGAAAACTTTCAAAAACTCATTAACCACTAAAACAGACTCAAGAAAAGGAGTTTCAGAATCAACATTCCTAACCCGCAAGAAGTGATAGATACACCCCTTGGTAATTATTTTCTGGGCCTTTAACACATGAATTGAATTGACCCTCAATTATTGAATCATTACCCTTCCACTCAAGGGTAGGCTTATTAGAAAACTGAAATTTAACCACTCGGTTTCTAAAACATATGGACGTATAGGAGGCATGTAACTAATCCATACTGAGAATAATGTGAAAATCAGTCATGTCGAGTTCAACAATATCACAAGAGATAACTTTATGGAAAAGTGACATGGGACACTTCCTATAGACTCTCTTAGCCATAATTGACTCACCCATAAGAGTATAAATAGAAAAAGGCTCCATCAATATTTTAGGGCTAACATCAAACTTCATAGCCGCATAAGGAGTAACAAAGGATAAATTTTCACCCAAATCAAGCAAAGAATAAACATCAAAGTTAAAGACTCGTAACGTACTAGTAACAACATCAAGAGTCTCTTCTACCTCCTACCTACCATGAAGAGAATAGAACCGATTGTTGCATTGACCACCCTTAGGTTGAGTATGGCTACCTTGTGGATCTTGGCCACCTTGAGCAACTTAGTCTTGAGGACGTCATTCTCTACGTTTGTTGGTAGCATGAGGGCACTCAAATTGCCTATACCCTATTTTACCATATCGAAAGCAAGAATCCATTCCCATTAAACATCGCCCCCTATGATTCTTTCCACACCTTGCACATTTGGTAAATGAAGGGCTAGTAGCATTTGCACCTCCTTCTTATGCCTTAGGGTATGGAACCCTATCATTCATAAACTTCTTTCCCAAACTTTGGCCTTATTGAGAACGGCCACTACCACCACCGGACTTAGCATATGAGAACCCACCTTCATACAGGGATCTCTTAGACTCTCTCATTCTCATCTCCTTGAGTATCTCTCCCTTAATTTGTTTTTGCAAAAGGCATAAGCCAAGATATATCTATCTCCTTAATAAGCATGGCGGTATGACACTTCTTAGTAACCAAATCAAATACCCCGATATGAATTTACTCATTCGGGCATGTAGGTCGGCAACTGATGAAGAAGCATACTTGGAGAGATGGGTAAACTTGAGGGTATAGTCCCTCATTTCCATGTTTCCTTGTTGAAGATTTATGAACTCTTAACACCTTAGCTTCTGTTAACTCAAGAAGGAAAAAATGATCAAGAAAAGTAAGTTTGAAGGCTTCCCATTCAATAGGTCCTTCATCCATCCTCTCCATCCTCCATTGAGTATACCATACTTGAGCCACACCTTTGAGTTTGTAAGCCGCCAACTCCATCTTTTTATCCGATATGCTCACTATTTTGTATACCTCATAAAAATAAATTCTTAAGGAACCTCATCGACCTTTGAGGCAAAAAACTCCGGAGGGTTCATTCCTTCAAAGTCGCTTACCATCAAAGCCAGAGTGGGAACATTAGGAGGAGCCACAACCTCTTGATTTGACACACCTTGGGCTAGCATAGTAATAGTGGTCCAGAACTCTATATTGGTCACTTGGTCTGGTAGGGGACCATTGTCTTGAGGAGCCAAGGGAGATTGGGCCTCATTAACATTGTTCCCTCTTGGAAATAGTGGTCTTCTTAGAGCCAGATTTCTGAAAATCTTAAAGAAGGATCATTAGGGAAAGGAAGACTTAGGGTAAACTCTTTAGAACGACATAGATCAGGAAAGAAGTAAGAATTTCCTAAAACGCCTTATAGCCTCTTATTCATAGATATGGCGCACTTCACAAATATGAAATAAGATATTACTTCACACGACATGTTGGACACCCTAGGACATCTTAAACCTTTTGCTTTGATACCAAGTTTGTCACGATCCAACCTAGGGCCTAGTCGTAACATGGTGATTGAAACCCCGAAGGGCTCCAACCAAGCATCTTATTCATATCATAAGTATGCATAAGGTAAAGTAAATGTGAAAACATCATAGAAAAGAGTCTAACATAAAATATAAGGGAAATATTATCCGACTACATAAGAATCTACTTAATTGTCAACCAATGCCTCTAATCATGAGCGTGGGTAGGGGGTATGAAATTTCCTTAGGTCACTCTTAAAATGAAACATAAAAAGAGTCTTTGAAAATAAGAACAACAACTCATATCTTGTCCCTGATATATGAGGACTCACCAAGACTTCACCAATAGAAAGCTCACTAGCCACATTGGGAAAGGGATCCTCAACCTCAATACCTACATTATGAGATAATGTAGGCAAAAATATGTGTTTGTACTTTGAATGTACTAAGTATGAGTGTATGACATGCAACATAAATAATGAGATGCAATGATCAAGTAAATACATAATTAAGATGAGATAATTAAAATTGTAAGAGAATCAAGATGATCAAAGTATTTGAAAACCATAGTTAAGATCGTGAAAATACATAAGAGATCATACATATGTGGAATAGAAAGCATAACTAAAAATTAGACCATGCGAGCTATAACAAGGAATCTCGATGTTACCCCTACACCAGAAAAAGGGGAATGTACTTGCCAAGGTAGACTCTACCCCACTTGGCAGGTCATAACATATGCTATATGTAGATCCACTAGTTAAGCCATGAAGGCAGTCTATGATGGCACGTAGTTTATAGGACAATGGGATCTTACTACGGGTGTCATGCCTCAACTACAGGAGAGAATGCCTATTCAAATTTTTACTCATTGCTAAGTCAAATACCACGGAATACATAACATAGTAACATACTTAGAATATATCATAACTTGTTCATAAACTTCATATTTCATAAAATAGCTTATTTTATAACAAACTTGTAATGTGAGAATTGTCCTTCCATTAGTACAATCTTATTTGCACAATTCATATAGTTAGGTATTAGATCACCATATAGGGACCTAAGTCACCTTACTTCATAACTTGCATGATATTCATATCTTGAATGTACTTGATATTCATGATCACAATTCATACTTGAATTTAAATTAAAACTCAAATGCATAATACATTTGAATGAGAATCATGATAATACATTTGAAATTAATGAATTCATAATCATACTTCATAATATCATCATAGAAAATAGGCTTCATGTATGGACAATCATAATTGAACTTAAAATCATGTAATCATATTGAAACATACTTATAATGATCAAATATAATGATTAAAAACATAATTTAAACATCCCAATGCGATTCATAAGATTATGGTTATAAACCAAATTGAAATTCATGAGATTTTGAGTACAAATCTTGGGAATCCACGGTGAAAGGGACCCATGGATCAATCTCTACATACCTTTGTTGAATTTGACCTTTGAATTGAAAAAGGAGACTTATTCTTGAATAAACTCTAGCCACAATCTTGATGAAGAAGATTAACTTTGGAGGAGCCTTAAAAGAGAAGTGTTCTAGTTGATTGGGAGTTAATGAGGGAAAAGCATAGATGAAAGAGTATTTAGGACATTTTCATACTGAATCTAGTCTCAAAAATGTCCACACACATTAATAAATAAATAGGGAATGACTAAAATACCCCTCATTTAACTGAAGTTGGGACTCACCATGGATTCCCCATCATGGCCTATGATGCTCATCACGGTCCATGGCGGTGTACATGATATTTGACTTAATCTTGAAATTTTGACAGTTGCAAGGAAAGTTTCAGAACATTGTTCACGGGACCCTTCATGGTCTGTGAAGTACACCATGGGATGTGAATAGTGGGCATGGTGCAGGCCCTATAGGGTGACCTGTAGGGGTGACTACCATGAAACTCACTATGGTCCGTGAAATGCTCCACAATCTGTGGTGCCCTGTCGTGGACCTCATCCTACAGGAATGAAGCTCAGGACCACCACCATGGCCTGTGATTTTTTTCTTGGTCATCACCTGGTGCCAAAATTTGCAGCTTTTCTAGATTTTCATGTTTGGTCCTCATTTTCCAACTTTCCAATTTTAGAAGTCATACAAAGTAGGACCAATGCGGTGGGATCGCCATGGAGGGATCAAGAATGCCCTTATATACCTTCTTGATCCCAATTCAGGTCTTATGTCAATATCGATATCAATCTATATATCTAATTATCAAAGTTCGCTCCATCGTGATGATCAGAGATAAAAATTCAAATTAGTATACAAAAGATTAGAAATCTCTACGACCGGGCCGGTATCATAAAATGAGAACATCCTTGATACTTTGAATAAATATAATAAAATGAGCACATCTTTGATGCCTCTAGACCACTGAAAATTATAGTAATAAAGATAGTCCGAAAATCAGTATACAAAAGTTAGGGTTAAAACCCAGCTTTCTCAAATCAATGCCAACAACCAATGCATGCTCGTCGGTCGACTACATCTATGAGAAAAAAATGATCTAATACAATGCATTCCATCACTAGCACCCAAACAACATGCACAATCACATACAATAATGATTCCATAAGTGCTTTAACCTCTAGAGCATGAAAATTAGGCTAACAAATGCAACCGACCTCTAATCAAGGCCTAAAGATCAACTCTACTCTTCTAACTCAATCACAAGGCCCAAAAGGGAACTCAACCCTAACTAGGTAACAAGGAGGAGGGAATGAGGAAACAGGTGCTCAGCAAGTCAATCAATACCTCCAGATCCAACTAGGAATACAACCTCGAGATTTCAAGCACATCTAGCCCCACCAAATGACAAAATGAAAGTATATAAGGATTCTAGCTCTAAATCCGGAAATGGGATACAATAGTAGATCACAAGCCTAACCGGGTGGAAATCACTATATGAAGGCTTCAAAATATATGTTACAATAGGGGAAGAGCAATAATTCTCAAAAATTGGCCAACCATGGCTACCTCAAATAAGGATCAACTCAAATCCAATTCGATGACATAAATCTTCTAACTATAATGTAAGACCCCGTAAGATGACTGACCCTAAGTCATTGAGTGGGTCATGAACCATAGGGATCTTTATGGGCCATAGAGGCAAGGCGTATACAAGGGTTAAGGGTTGGAAAATTTGTTAAGGTACAAGCTGGGTTGACGATTCCTTTGGACAACTCATAGGGAAAAGAACGACTTATAGAAATAAGTCATAGAGCAGGCCTCGATTTCTGCAAACTATTTACCCTCAGAACCTACCCTACGATTCAATCAGATGAGCCGTAGAGAAAAAGATGACTAATCAAGAGCACTTGTAGTAAGACACCAGAGACTGCAAACTAGTAGGTTATTTGGACCTGCAGGATGAAATGTTTTAAAAATCCGTAGAAAAGATGATGAGCCATAAACACGACTCGTAGAAACATTATTGAGGCTCGACTTTTAGGACTTTCTCAGGACCTACAGGACGAGTCATAACAATGACTCATCTTGATTTCTATGACCCATAGACTCACGTCGTGGGGTTGCCCAATTAGAATTTTAATGAGAGGTAGTTTGGTTTTTTCCTTAGTCCTAATAATGTATGTGGAAATTTTTAAGGGCTAGATGCATTACAAATTAGATTCTAAATACTAATAAAAGCCTTTTTATTCCCTCATTATTCCCCTAACAAATTTTAGACTTCTCTTCCAAAGTTACTCAAGAGTTCTTCAAGCATTGACTAGGGTTTCTTTAAGATCAAGTTTCCTATCTTAAATTCAAGTCCAATTTTAATAAAGGTATGCTGGATTGATTCATTAGTCCCTTCCACTCATAGAGTCCAAGGTTAATTCAGAAATCTCATGAAATCTCATTACTTTTGAACTTCAATTTTGATGAATTAGTTGGGCTGATTCCATTTCTTGTTTAATCTTTATTTATGATCATTACAATTATGTTTTCATGTAAATTACATGATTTAAAATTTAATTATGAAAGACCATGCATGAAGCTATTTTCTACAATGAGTTTATGAATTTTGATCACGTAGTCATATGTTTTTCAAGGTAGTCTTATGGTTTTTATTCAAATTGATTATGTCTATGAGTTTTTACTCTAAATTCAAATATGAATTACGACCATGAATCATGAGTGTGTTTCCAATTATGATGTTCATGCAAGTTATGGAAAAGGTGAAATAGGGCCCTATGTGGTGACCTAAGGCCTAATGACATGAATTATGCTAGAATGATTTGTACAATACCCGCATTGCACCTATGTTATGACATGAGCTACTTTATAAATTAAAAACATATGATCATGTCTATGATATATTAACTATGACTACTATGCTATGTATGTATTCCGTAGAATTTAACTTAGCACCGAGTGGACTTGAGGTGGGGGCCCTACCAAAAGCCTTAGTAGCAGCTTCATATCCCATAAACTACATGCCACCATAGGTTGCCTTCATGGCCTAGCTTGTGGATCCACATATAGCGTATGTACAATACCTACCTAGTGGGGTAGAGTTTATCTTGGCAAGTAGATTCCCCTTTCTTTCGGTGTATGGGTAATATTCGAATTATATGTTATAGCTCACATGGTCTTATTGTCGATTATGGTTCCTATCCCACATATGTATATGATTATTATGCTATTTTATGATCTTTAACTATGTCATTTAAATGCTTTGATTATCATGGTATTTCTCTTGACTTTATTTATCTTTTTATCATGTATAATATTGATCATTGCATCTTATGATTTTTGTTGCATGTCTTTCCCACATACTTAGTACATTCAAATATACTAACACATATTGTTGCCTACATTATCTCATAATATAGGTGTTGAGGTTAAGGATCATATTCACTCATATTGCTAGCGAGCTTTCTTATTCTGGCAAAGTCTTGGTGAGTCCTCATCTATCGAGGACAAGTTATGAGTTGTCATTTCTTAATTTCCAAAGACTTTTGTTATGTTTTCATATTGAGGGTGAGCTAGTTACATGTCTTAGACACCGCCTATGTTCATGAGTAGAGACATCTAGTTGGACTAATATTTCAAGTCTATATTGTCATGTTATTTCCCTTATCTAATATTCGTTGTTTAGACTCTCATATGGCGTTTTTTCTTATGTTTTTTCTTATGTATGCTTATGATATGAACAAGAGGCTTGGCTAGAGCCATTCAGAGTTTTGATTGCGATGTTATGACTAGGCTCTAGGTCAAATCGTGACAAACTTATTATCAGAGTCCAAGGTTTAAAAGGTCCTAGGGTGTCCAATATACCACGTCAAGTAGAGTTTTATTTATGACTGTGAAGCGTGCTACTTCTATGAATAGGAGGCTATAAGACATTCTAGAAATTCTCACTTCCTTCATGATCTATGTCGTGCGGTAGAGTGAATTCTAAGACTTCCTTTCCCTAACCATTGTTCTTTGTGATTTTTAGAAAATAATGGCTCAAAGAAGACCACCATTTCCTAGGGGGAATAATTCTAATGAGTCCAAAGCTCCCCCGACTCTACAAGACTATGGTCCCCTACCCGACCAAGTGACTAATGCAGAGTTCTGGACTATGAAAAGATTGGCATGACTATTTCTATAAGTAAAAGAATGTATGAAGCTGGGCATTACTATGCTAGCCCAAGTGGTGACCAACCAAGGTGTTATAGCTTTTCCTAATATTCCTACTCTGGCCTCAAGAATGAGGGACTTTGCACGAATGAACCCTCTCAAGTTTTATGTCTCAAGGGTTGATGAGGATATTCAAGAATTCATAGTGAGAGTTATAGAGGTGTTTTCTGAAGAAAAGTTGGAGTTAGTGGTTTATCGACTTAAAGGTGTTGCAGAAGTGTGGTATACCCAATTGAAGATGGAAAGGGTAGAAGAAGTTCCCATTGAATGGGAAGCCTTCAAACTTGCTTTCCTTGATTGATTTTTCCCTCTAGAACTAAGGGAATCTATAGTGTTGGAGTTCATCAATCTTCGACAAGGCAACATGGGGTAAGGGACTATGCCATCAAGTTTACTAAGCTCTCTAGGTATTGTCCTTTATTAGTTACCGATCCACGTGCCTGAATGAGTAAATTTATAATGGGGGTGTCCAATTTTGTTGCTAAGGAATGTTTGACCACTATGCTTGTTAAGGAGATGGACATATCTCAGTTCATAACTTTCTCCAAAAAAATTGAAGGAGAAAAGCTCAAGGATATAAGGATGGGGGATTCAAAAAAGGCCTGGTATGAAGGTGGGTTCTCTAATGCTAGGACCAAAAGTGGTAGTAGTGGCCGTTCTCAATAAGGTCAAGGTTTGGGGAAGAAGTTTGCTAAGGATAGGGTGTCATATCCTAAGGCTAGAGGAGCAGAAGGTGTGAATACTAGTAGCCCTTCTTTTACTACTTGTGCACAAGGTGGAAAGAATCAGGGAGGTAGAAGCTTGATGGGTATGGGTGCTTGTTATGGATGTGACAAGTGGGTCATTAGCAATCCGAGTGACCTCATATTTCTAACAAATGTGGAGAAGGTCTTCCCCAAGGAAGCAAAGTGCAACAAGTATCCCAAACTCAACCAATGGGTGACCAACGCAACAACTGATTTTATGCTTTTCATCCTAGGCAAGATGTGTATAAGACTCCCGATATAGTCATGGGTATGTTACGCTTCTTTAACTTTGATTTTTATGAATTGCTCTATCCGGGTTCCAACTTGTCTTTTGTTACTCCTTACCTTGCTATGAGATTTGACATGTGCCCCAAAGTCTTGTTAGAATCTTTTTCAGTTTGTACTTCCATTGGTGATTCAGTAGTAGCAAAGAGAGCATATAGAAATTGTCCCATGTCAATCCTGCACAAAGTTATTCCATATGATCTTGTTGAACTTGATATGATCAATTTGACATCATCCTGGGTATAGATTGGTTACATGCTTATTATGCATCGATATGTTGTTGGACTCGTGCAATTTAGTTTCACTTTCCTAATAAGCCTATTCTTAAGTTGAAGGGTAATAATTCAGTGGTGAAGGGTCAATTCATCTCATGTCTTAAGGCCCAGAAAATGATTTCCAAAGGGTGCATTTATCATATTGTGCGAGTTAGGGATGTGGATTTCAAAACTCCTAATCTTGAGTCGGTCGTTATAGTTAATGAGTTTTTTGATATATTCCCCGATGATTTTCCCGGTGTTCCTCTCGAAAGGGAAATTGATTTTAGCATAGATCTTTTTTGTGATACCCAAACTATTTTCCCTCCTCCTTATCGTATGGCTCCGACGGAACTTAAGGAGTTGAAAGAGAAATTGAAGGATTTATTGGATAAGGGTTTTATAAGGCCACATATTTCACTATGGGGTGCTCCCATGCCGTTTGTTAGAAAAAAGGATGGGTCACTCCGAATGTGTATATATTACTGACAATTGAATAACAACAAATATCCAATCACGAGGTTAGATGAATTGTTTGATGAATTGCAAGGGGAAAGTTACTTCTCCAAGATTGATCTTCGTTCCTGTTATCATCAATTAAGAGTAAGGGAGTATGATATTTCCAAAATAGCATTTCAGACAAGATATGGCCATTTTGAATTTATAGTAATGTTGTTTGGTTTAACTAATGCTCCTTCTATCTTCATGGATTTGATGAATCGTATTTTTAAGACATACTTGGACATGTTTTTTGTGGTGTTCATTGATGACATCTTGATTTATTCTGGAAATGAGGAAGATTATATGAAGCATTTGAGGATTGTGTTGCAAACATTAAGAGAGAAGCAATTATTTTCCAAATTTAGTAAGTGTGAGTTTTGGCTAAGGGAAATTGAATTTCTTGGCCATGTGGTATCCGGTAATCGGATTAAAGCAGATCCAAAGCAAACAGAAGCTGTTAAGAATTGTCCTAGACCATTATCCCCTTCATATATTAGAAGTTTCTTGGGTCTAGACGGCTACTATAGAAGGTTTGTTGAAGGGTTTTCGTCTATTGCTTCACCTTTGACTAAATTGACCCAAAAGAAGCTAAAATTTCAATTGTCGGATGAATGTGAAAAGAGTTTCCAAATATTGAAGGATCTTCTTACGTCGGCGCCAATTTTGACATTTTACGAAGGTTTGGATGGGTTTGTGTTTATTATGATTCCTCACGTGTTGGTTTGGATTGTGTTTTGATGAAACATGATAAGATAATTGCCTATGCTTCTAGGAAACTTAAGATGAAAGAGACTATCCAACCCATTATCTTGAACTTGCGGCAGTGGTATTTTCTTTTAAAATATGGCATCACTATCTTTATGGGGTACATGTTGATGTGCACACCGACCATAAGAGTTTTCAATATGTGTTTAGCCAAAGGGACTTGAACCTTAGACAAAGGAGGTGGCTTGACCTTCTAAAGGACTATGACATGAGTGTGTTGTACCATCTGGGTAAGAAAAATGACATGAGTGAGTTATACCATCCGTGTAAGGCAAATCTTATGGCAGATGTCAAGGACAAATAAGATAATGAGCTGGTATTGGTTGAATTAAAGAAGTCGGTTGTCGAAAAGGCCATTGAGGCTTTGTCCCAAGGGGTAGATGGCGTATTCCATTACTAAGGTCGATTATGTGTGCCTAATATTGATGGGTTAAGAGAGTAGATATTGAATGATTCCCATAGTTCTTGGTATTCAATTCATCCGGGATCCACCAAGATGTATAGTGATTTGAGGGAAATGTATTGGTGGAATGGCATAAAGAAGTACATAGAGGAGTTTGTGGCTACGTGTCCTAATTGTTAACAAGTTAAAGTTGAGCATAAAAAATTGGGAGGCTTAGCTCAAGACATAGAAATTCCTATTTGGAAATAGAAAGAAGTGAATGTGGAATTTGTAATGGGTTTGCCTCACACTAGGAGAAAAAATGATTCTATTTGGGTTGCGGTGGACCGATTAACTAAGTCGGCATATTTTCTACTGGTTAAATCTTCTTATCGTGCCGAAGATTATGCTAAGTTGTACATTGGTGAACTTGTGAAGCTTCATGTTGTTCCTTTATTGATAATATCAGATAGAGGTACTCAATTCACTTCACATTTTTGGAAGTCATTTCAAAAAGGTCGTGGTACTAGAGTAAGGTTAAGTACCGCTTTCCATCCTCAAACCGAAAGAACAATCTAAACTTTGGAAAATATGTTAAGAGAGTGTTTGATTGATCTTAAAGGAAGTTGGGATGATCATTTGTCATTGATTGAGTTTTCCTACAATAATAGTTATCACTCTAGCATCCAAATGACTTATTTTGAAGCCTTATATGGGAGAAGATGTAGATCTCCGGTGGGATGGTTCAAAGTGGGTGAAATGGAATTAATTCGTGCATATTTGGTAGTTAATACTATGAAGAAAGTAAGACACATAAGAGAAAGGTTGAAGACAACTCAAAGTCATCAAAGTCTTATTCGGACAATTGGAGAAGAGAACTTGATTTTGATGTAAACAATTGGGTGTATTTGAAGGTTTCACCTATTAAAGGTGTAATGCGATTTGGTAAGAAAGGGAAGTTGAGTACTAGATATGTAAGACCCTATAAAATCTTAAAGCGTGTTGGTAAAGTGGCGTATGGGTTAGATTTACCATTTGAATTGGCTGTGGTTCACCCGTTATTTCATGTGTCTATGTTAAGAAAATTTATGGGTGATCAACACTTCATTGTGCCATGGGAAATTATGAATATTGAAGAGAATTTCACTTATGAGGAAGTCTAGGTAGAAATCTTATACCGGCAAGTGAAAAGACTAAAGAATAAAGATGTTGCGTCTGTCAAGATGTTGTGGAGAAATCAACAAGAAGAGAGTGCTACATCGGAAGTGGAAGTGGACATGATGAAGCATCATCCATATCTCTTTCCTTCCACTCAAGCCTAAAGGTACTAAGTTGTTCCTGATAAAATCGATCAAACTCCTATATTTCAGTCCCATATGGCATTCATATGCATGCAGGATTCATGAAAAGTGATTTTTCAAAAGCCATCTTTTATGTTAAAATATGAAATTTATAAGTTCTATGCATTTTAAAGATGTCCCTATGTTCATGTTGGGTTGCTAGTTCTCTTTCCATGTCTTTCCTATGCTACTTTAATCTCATTCAAGGATGAATGTTCCTAAGGGGGATATATTATAAGATCCCATAAGATGACTGACCCCAAGTCAATGACTGGGTTTACAACCCGTAGAGATATTTATGGGCCGTAGAGGCAGGGCATAGATAAGGATTCAGGGTTGGAAAATTTGTTAAGGCACAAGCTGGATTGACAAGTCCTTTGGACGATTATAGGGAAAAGAATGACTCGTAGAAATTAGTTATAGAGCAGGCCTCGAATCTGGAAAACTATTGACCCTTAGAATCTACTCTATGACTCAATAGGATGAGACGTAGAGGAAAAGATGATCCATCAAGAGGACACGTAACAAAACATAAGAGACTACCAAATTATAGGTTTTTCAGACCTGTAAGACGAACTATTTTGATAACTCGTAGAAAGGATGATGAGTCGTAAACACGACTTGTAGCAAAAATACTTAGGCTCGACTTTCAGAACTTTCTCAGGACCTGTAGGAGGAGTTGTAACAATGACTCATCATCATCATATCTACCACCCGTAGACCCAAGTCATGGGGTTGCCCGATTTGAATTTTAATGAGTGTTAGTTTTGTTTTATACCTATATCCTAATAATGTATATGGACATTTTTAAGGGCTAGATTTATTACGAATTGGATTTTAAATACTCCTAAATGCTCTTTTATTCCATCATTATTCCCAAAACAAATTTTAGACTTCTCTCCCATGGTTCCTCAAGGGTTCTTCAAGCATTGACTAGGGTTTCTTCAAGATCAAGTCTCCTTTTTCAAATTCAAGTCCAATTTCAATCAAGGTATGTGTGGATTGATTCATGAGTCCCTTTCACTCATGGAGTCCAAGGTTTAATCCAAAAATCCCATTACTTTTGAACTTCAATTTTGATGAATTATGTTGGACTGATTAAATTTCATTTTTAATCATTATTTATGATCATTACGAGTTTATTTTCACCTAAACTACATGATTTCAAGTTTAATTATGAAATCACATGCATGAAGCTATTTTCTATGATGAATTTATGAATTTTGATCATGGAGTTATATATTTTTCAAGGTATTCTTATGGTTTTCAATCAAATTGATTATGTATATGAGATTTCACTCTAAATTCAAATATGACTTATGGTCATGAATCATGATCATGTTTTAAATTATGATTTTCATGCAAGTTATGAAAAATGAGAGTTATGTCCCTATGTGGTGACCTAAGGCCTAATGACATGAATTATGCAAGTATAATTTATAATGTGGAAGGAAAATACCTGTATTGCACTTCTGTTATGAAATGAGATATTCTATGAATTACGAACCTATGATCATGTCTATGATATGTTAACTATCTATGTATGTATTTTGTGGGATTAGACTTAGCACCGAGTAGACATGAGGTGGGGGGCCTTCAAAAGTCTTAGTAGTAGCCTCATGTCCCATAAACTACGTGCCACCGTAGGTTGCCTTCGTGAACTAGCTAGTGGATCCACATAAAGCATATGTACAAGACACGCTTAAATGGGTAGATTCTACCTTGGCAGATAGATTCCACTTTCTTTCGGTGGAAGGGTAACATTGAGATTCCATGTTATAGTTCGCATGGTCTTATTGTTGTTATGGTTCCTATCCCACATATGTATATGAGTCTATGCTATTTTATGTTCTTCAACTATGTCATTTAAATGCTTTGATCATCATGGCATTTCTCATGACTTTACTTATCCTTTTAGTATGTATAATATTGATCATTGCATCTTATAATTTATGTTGCATGTCATGCCGACATACTTAGTACATTCAAATATACTAACACATATTTTTGCCTACGTTGTCTCGTAATGTAGGGGTTGAGGTTGAGGATCATATCCACCCATATGGCTAGTGAGCTTTCTTATTCTGTCAAAGTCTTGGTGAGTCCTCATCTATTGTGGATAAGTTATGAGTTGTCATTTCATATTTTCTAAAGACTTTTGTTATGTTTTCATATTGAGAGTGAGCTAGGGACATGTCTTATCCCCGCCTATGTTCCTGAGTAGATGCATCTATTTGGACAAACAATTCAAGTCTATGTTGTCATGTGATTTTCTTCGCCTACTATTCGTGATTTAGACTCTCATGTGATGTTTCCGCTTTTACTTTACCTTATGTATGTTTATGATATGAACAAGAGGTTTGGTTGGAGCCCTTCAGGGTTTCGATTGTCATATTACGATATGGCCTTAGGTAAGGTCGTGAAACTCCATAAACATCAATCGAGTCTCCTAAAATGTGCTAATCAAGGTCAAACTAAGGCATAATCAATAATCTTACCCACTAGACTGGAAGTATCATAAAGGCAACCTAGCCTAAGGCTCACACCGAGACAAAGAACCAAGAATTTAGGAATCCATACAATAATTAATTTATACTAAACAGTACCTCATGAAACACAATAAAAGAAGGAGACCGTAGCCTTCCTCAAAGTAGAACACGCGCATTCCAAGTCTACTTCGTGGTAGCTTTGCACTCCATAAAATGACTTCAAATGCCTCCATGCTATCAAATTGTTGATCACCTCATCAATATGAATGTTTTGACACTAAAAATTATATTTTCGGAGATGGACCCAAAATTGGGTCAAAAAGGGGATTGTGGTACCCGCAATGGGGAACCCAAAAATGACTTTGTAAGTTCTAAATGGATTATTGAGCTTGTACCCTAAAATGGGACACAAATTGATGCTCAGAATGAACAATATCATCCCAACATTTTAAAACACCATTAAAGCTTAAAGTAAGCTAGGGAAGCACCTTTAGGATGGAAATTACATCAAACCGACGCCTTTGAAAGATTCTCCGAGCCTACTAACACGTAGCCACGACTCCCATAAACTCCATGCACTTAGAATCACCTAAATCAGAGTTCCCTAGCTCCAAAAATTGTGTTTTGAAGTTTGAGGAACAAGGTTGAAAGCGGGTCTTATAATGACCCTCAAGTATCGCAAAAGAGAACTCGAAAGTCACTTAAACGAGCCTCACCAAAAGGCAGGCTTCGCTAAAGCGAGACCCATATTTCTAAAGCGACCTTTCACTTTAGCGAAGGCCAAGTTGCTTCAACAATAACCGCCTAGGGCTGGCCATCGCTTTAGAGACCAAGGCCACTTTAGTGACGACACCAGACTCAGCCATACCACTTAAGTTTAGGAAAATGCCAAGCCTCTGACAGGGTACTTGGGATTTGTTCAAAATCCAGTGCATACAAATAGACTATGCTATCCACAAAATTTGATGTTTTGGACTAAACAGTGCAGTTAAAATTTCCATCTGAGTTTGTCTAGACAAAATATGGGTCCCACACCCAAGCATAATTTTTGCCAATTCTACAAGGAGGCTATAAATGAGACCACAAGTCTTGGAACATGAACTAAAAGTCATTCTAGACCAAACTTGAAATTTTGAGGCTAACCGCGCTAACGAAGTTTCAATCCAAGCGCGTTTACCAAGAATGTTGACCAATGTCAACCTTAGGCCAAATTTCAAAGACTAAAGCACCAAATGGCCTCAAACTTGTACTAATTGTCTCGATATTTATGCCAACCATGCTACTAGCCTAATTTGACCATACTGGAGCTGATGAAATTGTTAGAATTTTGATCGGAGATCTTTTTTCTAATGTTTTGACCGATGTCAACCATTGAACTCCAAGAGCTCTAGAATAGGGAATTAAGCAAAAACCCAATGAATGACTAGGCGACTGAACAGTCAGTGCCAACAACTCATAAATCACTTGGAGTCACTACAAGAAGGCTTTAAATGCTAAAAAGATTGAAAAAAGATGGAAATGACCTTGAGGATCATTGTAGGTAACAAACGGGTTGTTTCTCAACTGTGAATGCAACATCGAATCTCATTATACAAGCATGTTATCTATCTGATAAATCCTTAAGTAGTTAGTATTTGCACTTGACAATCGACATATCCATTTCCATATACCACTAGTACCACACTATGAAAGTATGTTAGATCCACCTACGTGACTGGTCGAAATCTTGCTTTATTTATATTCTAGAATACAACATACTTATCTAGAAGATCATACCCAAATAACCCGCACATTTATATTAATTGAATAGGTGCAAAGATATTACCAAATTGGTTCCGTCTCTAGCCCAAGCGATATGCATTCTTTCATAGATTAGGTCACAAGCAAAAGTAACATAATCTATAACTCTAACCAAGTAAGCATCGATACTGTTGTAGTAGTCGTATCATTACCCTCTTTAATATACACTCAATCTATAAAACCGTAGTAAATATTCTGGCCTCCATCCCATTACAAAAAGGCAAAATCTGCTCTACTAGACTAAAGTAAAGATGAGTAGCATATTTGGATAAGACATGAAACCTGGCCTCATAGGCTGCAACAGACATATTCCCTTGCTATATATTCAGGAACTCATCTCTACTCTTGTCCCTCAAAATTCAAGGGATATACTTTTTCCCAAGAACACTAAACTTCAGAGTTCTAATGGGATCAGATGCATTAGTGCTAGTATGATTGTATCCATATGATGAGCCACAATAACATCTAAATGTACTCCCTAAATTTAAGGTGTTAGGGGCGCTTGGTCCTGATTGGATAACTTGTTAAGATAGATAAGAACCTGGTGGATCATCTTTAGAGTAGGATGAAGTGGTGCTTATTTCTCATGCATCTACTCATCCTATACCTCAACATCCTCTCTAGCTACAACCCCAATGTTTGGCTCGAGTACTATTGCTTCTCTAGTTCTGACCATCTATGGAAATAGAATGACAAAAGTCAGATACCAATTTATATCACCTAGATACCAATTGGATTCAAGTAATAGCATAAAAGAATGAAGGAATGGAGTTTTACTAAAGTCATATAGCCTCTCGAAGAAAAGTAAAGGCGTCTACGTATTCTTTTGCAAGACTCTACTAGACATGTCTTTGTGTGATGAGATCACCTAACCTAAAGCTTTGATACCATGTTTGTCATGACTTAAAATGGGCTGTGAGTGACACACACACTTAACCTCTTAGGTGGGAGAACCAATGATACAACCTCACCTTATGAAGATACGATAATAATGTGAAAACTCAACATATGAAAATAAGAAACAACAATCCACTAGGGTCTATTACATATCATTCCCAAAACCTAAAAGTCATCATATCTAGCATATCTAATCTCAAAATTTCAAGTCTAAGAGTATCAACCACACAAATAGATAAACAGAATAGTCTATGTCCGAAAACTAAGGACAGTATGCCATGACTAAGAAAATCCAACATGAGCTAAGAGGATAGCTTAAACTTGAATCTATGATACTAGAGACTGGCCAGAGCTGAGGGAGAGTCAAAGTTGATGAAACACTCATTGCACTCTATAAAATAAAGCAAAGGACAATACAAGTAGGATTTAATACAAGGCAACATGTACTGAGTAGGTGGCATTGGACGACTCGAAATAGAAATCAATATGCATAAAATAATAGCAGAAAATCAATTATATCACTTAATAGGTGGAAAACAACAAGATTAAGATCAAGTGGCCACACAAGGAAACAAACATGTAATCAATCAACAATATTAAGAACACACATGAGGACTAAGGCCTCCACACACACTCTTCTCGAAAATGAGTTATTTGAGATTGAGTATATTAAGTCATTTAAATATGTTTTCTTGTAATATTATTATGTTGGAACGTGACCCCCAATCCAATAATATCATTCTAGCTTATGGCATCTGATCCAAATATATCGTGTCGGTTAGTAACACCTGATCTAATAATATCATGCTAGCTCGTGGCATCCAACTCAAATATACCATGTTGGCTCGTGACACCCGATCCCATTCTATTATTTTGGCTCGTGACACCTAATCCAAATATATCGTATCGGCTCATGACACCCGATCCAATTATAATTAAGTAATCATTCTTTATTATCACTTTCCATTTCATTAACAATATTTTAGCAAGCCTTATTTATTCAAGACATCACTTTTGATAGGGCAAGTTCAAGATTCTGAAATTCATAGTCTTGAGATTATAGACCAATCACAACAACATATCAACCATCCAAAATACAATAATAAAATGCATAGTAAACTTCACACATTACTCAGTAATTATTAATCACTATTAAAAGTCTATATATGATATAGAATAAACCATAACCTACCTCAACCGAAGAATTGAAGTTAAGCAAGCTATTTCATCGGTGATTTCCCTTTCTTTGATGCCTCAGAGCATTTCAAATCTAACAAGTATAAAAGATTCATAAGTAAACAAGATCGTAGATATCCATACTATATATTCGTTTAACATAGATGCAGCAACTCACCCTATTCTATAATTAATTTCCTTAACCTCAAGCATAGGGTTAAGCCTCAATTCCACCAATAACATAAATCTAATGGTATTCATATAATAAAGTACATCTACTATTTAATTACCTAACTCAATATATCAAAACTTGAATCATAATATAATAACCATAAGAAAATAATGACTGAAGCCACATATTATAATTTGTTGTGGCATTCCTTTACAAGAAGAATATGTGCAAGCTTGATCTATAGGGATTCAAGATTTTCTAATTGTCATTAACCAATCATTACCCATCATTACCCTCCTCACTCTTAACAAAAAACTTAACCTACCAATGAATAAAATTTAATCCTCCTACTACAACCTTTCTTTTGCACTTTAAAAATTCATTTACCTCACAAATAATGACACTAATAAATATTCAAGAATATCCACACTATTAATGTACCTAAGAAGAATGAGAGTAAAAGTGTCACCTAAAGCAGTTGCACCCCCTTGTCGGTGCCATAGCTAGAGAGCTCATTCAACTCCATTTTTATTTATTTATTTCCTCTTAAATTCTGATCTAGAAGTTTCAACCCCACTACCATATTTTACTAAATATAAGATAAGTGGTATAATATATTAAATAAATTATCAATTTATATTACCAATTAAATTAATTATTTAAATTCACCCATCAACTAGTTAACCGTAGTTATCGAACAGTCCAAAATTCCATCTAAAATTTACGAGATGATGTATTTTATGAAATAAAAAACTGTAGTACTCAAAACAACCTAAAGGTTCATTACAGAAAACCCTAAATTCATCAACATAAATCCTACAAGCTCAAACATTGAGAAGAGACAAAATCAAGACCAAATTTTTTGAATCACTAAAAAGCTATAATACTGGCACAATTTAATACACCCCGTACTTTGGTATCTTGAAATGCTTCTTAAGCTTTTTAATTTTCTGAGAAGTCTCTTAAGTTTCTCAGAAGTCATCATGTGAGTCGGATAATCTATAACGCTATCAAATAATCCTAAAAAAGGAAACAGAGATACTCCATAAGGGAGAAGATTGAAAATAGGGTTATAAGAATCTGGAGGAAGTTGGAGGTTAAGTAGTAAGTCATAGGACTCGACTTACTTGTGAAAGCTATTACTTGAGACATTTTACATACTAAGCTACTTGAGTACACGTCGAGCTTAAGTAGCAAGGAATACATAGGCTCTTGAAGTAAGACGAGATTACGAGCTCATAAAAGAGAAATAAGGAAAGGACGCGCCTACTCAAAGTAAGTAGGTGATGCACCTACTTGGACAAGCAGGTGATGCACCTACTTAGGGTCAACTAGGTGATGCAACAGCTTGGGTGGACCCCACGCTGCCACGTGGCGGCTTTGGATTGGATGCATGATTGAGGTGGCGCCCTAGGAGGCTGCCACGTATCACTCCTAGGGGATGCCACATGTCACACTCTAAGAGAGTGTATAAATACATGTAAATATTACTATTCTTTTATTTATACTTCATCTTTCAACTTGGAAAAAAGAAAAGAAAAACATAGAGAGGGAGAGAGCTACGGCAGCCATGGCTTTGGCCAATTTGAGGTACGCTTTCCAATTTCGTTCTATAAATTAATTATTTAAGGTATCCCACAGATACATGATGGGTTTTAATAGTGTAAAATTAATATTTGGGGGAAGCAAAGAAGGGACACTAACAGTCCGCAACTTTCAGCATATAAAGGAGTTTCCAAAGTTAATTTTCAGCAAGTTTAGGAAGCACTTTGTTAAGGTATGGCTTGGTTATATTCTCCCACGTTTTGGTAAGGGTTTGGAAATTATAGGAAGGTGTTAATAATGTAAATTTATGGTTTTTATCAGAACAAAATAGATATCAAACAGCCACAACATTTCAGCCGCAATTAAGGAACTTCCGAGGCGAGTTTTGGCAAGCTTTGGCCAATTTTTGATAAGGTGAGACTTTTCCTTAAAATTGGGGTTTATGGTGTTGTTATAAAGTGTGTTATATGTTGTGTAAGTGGATGGAAATGTAAAAATATCATAGAAATTCTTGACATTAGAAATAACCTAATTTGAAGTCGCTATAGTTAAATTGTAGTCGAAATAAGGTATTGTGCATGTAAGGTACTATTGCAGGTGTGTGGTGTTGTGTTTCAGGGCCTAAAAGTATTCTAAAAGTGTTGTGGGAGCTTCTGTTTGCAGCCACCAGACCCTCCGTTTCGTATAGTTAAAGGTTTTGCAAAATGGAAACTAGAAACCCTATTTTGGTATCGTGGTTTCGAGCGAGTAATTTGCAGTTTGTGTTGTATTATGTTGGTGTGAACTACTTATACATGTTCTGTAGTTTGCTTTTGTCGGTTGTCTGTATTTATTAGGAGTGTAATTGGAAATTCGGATAGGGCATATTATAGGGGAGGTACTGCCCGATTTCCGTTAACTCCTTAACTAGTTAAGAAACTAGTCGAGAAGGCGAACAAGGGGTTGAGTTCTATGAATAATCATGTGTAGACTAAGGTGATTGAAGGACAAGGGTTATTGATACTTGAATTTCTTCCATGTTAACTAGGTTTGGAGGGTGACGACTTGAATGTGGTTAAGAGAAGTTCGTAATAGGTATGTAAAGCCTGCCTCTCTTTTCTTTTGGGCATGTCTTGGATTTAAGTGGAAAATGATATGTGTATGAAGCCTGGGGTAATTATATTCATGAGCTCTGAACATGATTAATGATTCATAATTCGTGTTCACTATTGAATGTTAAGACTCTTAGAGTAGTTAAGCTTCCATTCCTCAAGTCTTCTATATGCTGAAAAGTAGTGTATGTAAAGTTATTCTTCCTCTCTTTTGGCTGACTTAGATGTAAGTATTATGTATATGAAGTTTAAAGTTATTCCACTCTTAAAACTCTGAGTATGAGTTAAGGCTCTTGTTCACTTCCTACTGATTAGAACTCTTGTAACAAGTTGAGTCATTACTTTTGAAGTCTTCCATGTGATAGGAAGTGGTACATGTAAAGCTTGTGTTTTCCTACTTCTAGAAAGACTAGAATATATGTACTATAGAACATGAATTTGGATATAGACCCATTTATAGATTCTGGATGTAACTCATGACTTGTACCCACTTTTGAATCATAAGGGTCTTAAAGTAGTTGAACTACGACCCTCGAGCCTTCTATAGGCTGAATAGTCATGGAATGTGTAATCTCCTATACCTAGGGCTCTTGAACATACTTTATGGTGATACCTGAGGGATGTTTGATATGTTATAGAGTTTTACGTGCACGTATATGCATTATGATACATATGGATTGGGCCAAACGTACCTCGGCATATCTTGGTATGTAAGGATTGGGTCGTACATTCCACAGCATGTTATGCTATTTACGGATCGGGCCATCGTACCTCGGCATTGTTACACAATATACAGATCGGGCCATCATTCCTCGGTATTATTATAAGATACGTGGATCGGGCCATCGTTCCTCGGCATGTACTTTGCATATACATGGATTAGGCTATAAGTTCCATAATGCTAATGGTATATATGTTCTTACGATGATAAAATGATGCATTTGTTACACTGAGTCCTCGAACGGGCCGAACACAGTATATGATGATAGCATGTATGCCTTTATTTTATAAAATGCAGGTACGGTAGATTGCTAAGTATTATACTTGCTCCCTGCATCCCTATTTCAGTTGTTGTCTTAGTTATGATGTTTTATGCTTTATATACTCAATACATATATCGTACTGACCCTCCTTTCATCGGGGGGCTACATTTCATGCCCTCAGGTACAAATGTTTATTTCAGGGATCTGCCGGCTTAAGATTTCCACTTAGCTATGTTGGAAGTTCTCCACTATTCTGGAGCGTAGCTTTTGGTGCTGACCTTCTAATGTATATATTTGTTTATTCAAGGGTTTGGTGGGGCCCTATCCCGCCATATGTTACTGTTAATATTCTTAGAGTTTTGTAGACATGTGTGTGGGTTATACGTGTAAGTTCTGTTCAGTTATGTCTATATGATGTATTATAAATATCACGATACTATGGTAGCCTTGTCGGCTTGCACGCCCTTTCATAACAAGATAGAAATGAAAGAGGCTATAGATATATGAAAATGCTATGACCCACTGGGTTCTTATGTATAATTCGTATATTGATTGTTACATCTGATAATTAAGTATACGGGGGTCTAGGTTGGACCCCAATCGCGGCCTACAGGGTTGGGTCATGACACAATTAACCAAAGGAAGAGGTTAAACTTACAAGTTTTAACACATCAACCTAAAAATTCCACCAGATGAATTAAGAAACTGCCAATCCATAAAATTTATAAATTTTAACAATTTATTCAATGAATAAATAAAATTGAAATGATAAAGAAAGATTGAGAAGTATAGGTAATTAGTTAATGCATCAAAAACATCTGAGAACCTCACCTGAGAAGCAGAATGTGATGCTGAAAACTTAGAAGGAGTAATTGGTATTTTGTATAAGGTTTTATATTTTTAGGGGGTGAAGGGGTAGGCAGAGTTGAGAATGGATTAGAAAAAATTGAAGTAAAAAAAAATTGGCGCCTCAATATTTTTTGGAAATATCAGTTTTTAACGATGGGTAATGTAGTCTATAATGACTAAATAGTCTTCCCTCATTATTGTTAGTTAAAAAATAAATGTTATCAATCAGAATAAATTACATACGCTATTATTGTATTTATAATGATGGGATTCATGTTATTTTGTTAACTAGTATTGTTTATAAATCTTATTTCATGTAATGTCTCTTGTGCAGAATGCAGGTTGAGTACCCTCTACTTTTTCCATTTGACTTTACTTTTATTGATAAAGGGACTAGTTTCCTTTCTTTTTCTAAGTATTATTTTGAACATAGTAGTGTATATGCCTTCAGGTCGTCAAGTGCAAGAAGGATTGTATGAGATAGACATAAATACCATATTGTGAAGTGTTTTCTCTTCTTCATGTATTTCTCTACTCAGATCTTCGAATAGCACCCTATTTATTTTAATCTCATCACGCAACTGTTTGTTGAAAATTTGAGTTTGCTCTTATATTTCTTTCAAATGTCTTTTGCCTACTTTTTATCAGTTAGGAGAATAGTTTTCAGTTCTCCTTTCTCTATCTCTAGTTTATATTTTTCATCACTCATAGAGATAATATGTTTATATATATCCTCAATATTTAGATTCTCATGATCTTCTCTTTGATTTTTGAAATTACCCTCAAGGAAAGTGTATGAATCCACTATCTTCTCTTGTAGAGTATAGAGATCTTCATAGCCATTCTTGATCTCAAATTTATGTACTTCATCATTATCATTTTGATACTCTTGGTATGAATTGGTCATCAATGTTGCGATTTTTTAATCTTCCTCTGCTAACAAAGATTTATTTCCTTTCCCTATTTCATTCTCTTCATCATCGCTGGAGGAGTTTTGATTGTAACTAATATGTTTTTCACTATTTGATCTACTTTCCCAGTTGTCATCCTTCTTTTAAAGATCAGTTCTCGACTTTTTTTTATCGGGATCTACTTTTTCATTAATCATTTTTTGGGTAATCTCAAATGTAGTGGTCTAATTTTCCAGATACGTACAAATGTTAAGTATTGTGTTATACTCCATACTTTTGTACTTCAGAACGTTTCCTTAAGCTTCTTAAAAGTTGCCACATGATCCATATTATCTATAACATTATCAAATGACTCTAAAGAACGAAGGATGTGATGCCCCATAATAGTGAAGGTTGGAAATAATGTTATAAGGATTTGAATGGATTCGGAGGCCAAATAACAAGTCGTGGAACTTGACTTACTTGCGTAAGCCACCAACCTTGATGCCCTACGTAATTAAGCTACTTGAGTACACGTCGAACAGAAGTAGCAACGAATACATAGGCTCTTAAAGTGAGCCAAGATTATGAACCCATAAAAAAGAAGCAAGTAGGTGACAAGTAGGTGATGCACCCACTTGGACCAAGTAGGTGTCCCACCTACTTGGGGTGGACCCCACACTCCCATGTAGCAGCAAAGGATTGGGCACATGGCATGAGTTTGTGCCCTAGGGGCTGAACACGTGTCACCCCTAGGGGCTTCCACGTGTCACCTCCAAAAGTGGAATATATATGCTGAAATTATGACTAAGTCATTTTTCATCATACACTTACGGAAAAGTGGAGAAAACCTAAGGAGAAAGAGAGAGTAGCTACGACAATCCTAGGATTAAGGTAAGCCCTCTGATTTTTCTTCGGGAATCAATTATAGAAGGTGTTCTTTTGTTAAATAATAATGTTTAATAACTTAATTTAAGGGTTTGGGGCAGCATGGAGAATTAACGGGAAGTTCATGAACTTTTGGTAAGTTTCATAGGCCCATTTGTTAAGGTATGGTGTGATTCTCTTTTTCCACATTTTATTAAGGGTTTGAATATGTTATGCATGTATAAATATGGATTGGAAACATGAAAATAAGAAAGTTACGGCTGAAGAACGTTGCAGGTCATGTAGGGGTGTTTTGACGATATTCTAATGGGTTAAAGTTTGGCTAGTGTCGTTGTTATTGTGGTGTTGTATTGGGTGTTGTTTTGTAGTGTTGAAGGGATGGAAACATGTCTAAATATGGGTATAAGTGCTTCTAGTTGCAACCACATGAAACCCCATTTCGTGTAGTTTGGATTATATGAAATAAAGATTGAAAATGTTATTTTGGTATCGTGATTTTGGGCGAGTCATTGGGAACTTGTATTGTGTAATATTGTAGTGATTTGGTTGTACATATCTTCTGGTTTTTGTTGGTATTATGGCTGCTAAGGTTAGAGGTTAAATCGTAAATTTGGATAGGGTAAGTTATAGAGGATACGCTGCCCGATTTTTGTTAACTTCGAAACTAGTCAATAGACTAGTCAAGAAGGAAGAGCAAGGAAATGGTTCCTATAAATACGTGAATATTAATGTAGGAACTGAAAATTCAAAGGTCATTAATATTGGTATTACTTTCATGATTAATAGGTTAAGGAGGTAACAAGGCGAGCAGGATTACAGTTAATCCATAAGAGGTATGTAAAGCCTATCTCTCCTTTCTTTTGGCATGTCTTCAAGTTAAGTAATGAATGATATGAGCTTGAGGGTAAATCTACTCATAAATTCCAAGCGTAATTTACGGTCCTTAGTTACTTCTTGATGAAAGCACTTTACAGTAATTGAACTAGGGCTTTTCAATCCTTCTATACATTAGGAAGTGATGAGTATGTAAAGCTATCTTTCTTCTCTTTGGCATATCTTAGATGTAAGTATTATGTATGGGAAATTGGGAGTTATTCCATTATTAAAGATCTGAGTATTAGTTAAGACTCTTGTTTACTTCCTACTAATTAGAACTCCTGTAATAAGTTGAGTCATTACCTTTCAAGTCTTCCATGTGATGAATAGTAGTACATGTAAAGCTTGTCTTTTCCTACTTCTAGAAAGACTGGACTATAAGTAATATAGGACATGGATTTAAAGTTGACTCCATTTATAAGTTCTGGGTATAACTCGTGACTTGTAGTCTCTTCTGAATACTAAAGGTATGAAAGTAGTTAAGCTACTATTCTCGAGCCTTCTACATAATGAATAGTAAGTGAAGATACCAACTCCTCTTCCTAAAGGCTCTACAAAGATAAATGTTTCTGATTGCATAAGTTTTGTCTCTTATTACATGAGTTATGTTTCTGATTGCATAAGCTATGTGGCATTGTCTTGATAAATGTCTACGATACCTAAGGCCCTAATTGATGCAATCACTAATGACATCTAAAGCGTACTTCGGATAACTCTTTTCTTGGTCTTCAGGTGAAAGTTCACTTGACTGTTTCATTGAATCTCAGAGGGTGACTTAGTTGCATATGGTTTCTTACTACTCTACTTGTGCATGCTATAACCCTTCTTTCTCCACATCCCACAATAGGCCAAATATTATATCAGGCACAGTTTTACTACTTCTTTCTGCGAGTTCCGGGCCGGATATATATGATTCCATCTATGAGGAGATGATTTCGTATGTGAGGCGCGGTATATGTTATGAAGATACGATTATTCCTTGAGTCCTGGGCCCGCAATACTATGATGGTATGTGTTGTACTATGATGGTATGTGTGTAATGGTATATGTGGTAAAATAAGGAAGGAATACCGAGTCCCTCACTAGAGGGCCGGGTATATATGTATATAAATGATGTTGGTACGCTATAGATGTACCACACTCCCTTCATCGAGTCCTTCACTAAAGGGTCGGATACTTTATATAGGCATGCATATAAAAACATAGTGATACATTTGTGACCCCAAGCCCCATAATGGACCGGATATAATATGATGACATATATGATAAGGTTATGTTGTATACGATGATATGATGCCATATACAATGACATGAGGAAGTAATATACATGATGAAAAGAGATGATGACATAATGATATGATGATATGTTTATATGATGAAATGATTATGACATCGAGTGTACTAAAGGGCAGGGTACAGTGTATGATAATGTATATGACTACATGTCCTAAGATGCAGGCACATTGATTACTAACTGTCATATTTTTTCTCTACATCCCTATTTCAACTGTAATTTCTTTATAAGGTTTTATGCTTGCATACTCAGTACATATATCGTATTGACCCCCTTTCTACGGGGGACTGCATTTCATGCCCTCAGGTATAGATACACGACTCGAGGATCCGCCAGCTTAGGGTTCCACCCAGTGATTTTGAGAATAGCTTCATTGTATCGGAGCCCAGCTTTTGGTACTAAACCTTGAGGTATATATTTGCTTGTTAAGGGTTACGGCGGGGGCCCTATCCCGCCATATATCATTCTTACTATTCTCAGAGGTTTATAGACATACGTGAGGATTATATATACATATGTGAGAGTTATATATCTATGTATGTTATTCAATTGTTCCAATATGTGAGCATACGACAGGTCTAAGGTATACGCGATTGTCTGGCTTGGGCACCCATCACGGCCTATGGGGTTGGGTTATGACAAAAGTGGTATCAGAGCAGTTCATCCTTAGAGTGTCTACAGACCGTGTCTAGTAGAGTCTTGTTTATCGATGTGTTGTGCACCACACCTATAAATAGGAGGATACAGTATATTTAGGATGTTACCTTTTTTGATATCTAAGATCATGTGATAGAGACGAGTAATAGGGAATGAAATTCCTTATACTAACCTATGGTTTCAGTAGAAGGACAACCTCGATAAAAGAAGGTCACTAACGATATTAGAAGTTATAAAGCACGTAGGTAGGACAAGGCATGAAAGGTATATGTCAAGTGAGGTATTGAAGTACGATTGACATATAAAGTTAAAAATAGAAAGGAAAAGTACATAGGGCAGAGTAACAGGTGCAATTCGAGTGGACATACGAGGTAAGTCTATTTTCATACAATTGATATTGAGTGCCCTATGTGGTTGTGATATGATACGATATGAATATATATGTTTTCCCTGTGAGGCATTATTGGCATTTTTTGCGTGTAGGTTTGAGATAGTAAGAAATACAGAGGAAACCCTGCCCTAATTTTCCTAGAAATAAAAATAGAGAATGAGATAGAAGTTCATAATATGTCTTGGAAGTTGATACCGATAGGATGAACTTGTTATTTTGAACTAAAGCTGAAATAGGTACCCTCCATGTTGTCGGTAAGGGACACTACTTTCACTTTGGAAATCTTATTATGAAAGGAAACTTTTGTTGAAGGGCAAATAGCCCAGCGATGGAGGTTCCCCTTGGTTGAGAAGTACAAAACCCTCAACCCTTAGTTCATAACTCCAGAATAAACCTAGAGGGAGACCATGTGAGTCAAGCACTAAAATGTACTGTGGTGCTTATTGGATTCTAGTCCCCTTTGGGTGGTGGTTTGAGAATGTTTCATAGCAAAATTTTACTAGTTTCTCACCCACTAATTGGAGATGGAATGTATGGAAGGGTAAAAGGTTAAGAGGTATTATACTGGGGGATTAAATGCGAACAGGATATAATGTGAATATAATGAAGACCATTATGGGAATAAGGAAAGCCTAGTGAGAAAGTGTCATAAGATATGACATGATCTCTGTGACTGGAATATAACGGTAGGTGTGAAACGGAAAAGTGAGCTATGGAACAAATAAGGAATATTTATCAAGTTTTGTAAGAAAAGGTTCGAATAAAGGTTATATGACAACGGAAAGGATAGCTAGTATAAGGAAATAAAGAGTAACTTGAAATTCCTTGTGCACAACAAAAAAATGGACATGAGCTGGAGAAATGAAAGGACTACAAAAGGAAGCACTCAAGATAGACGTGATTAATTAAGTATGAGTATCAGACAAAAGGAGAGATAAATAGCTACAGACTGAAGGTGTAGTACAATGAAAAGGTTAGAGATAAGATCGCTATTAAAACAAAGTTGATATGACTTTGAGTAAGATTAGAAAATAGCATCGGGTTCATGACAGGGATGGAGGCTCATGAGGCACAAAGAAGTATAGTGTACATGTGATTCCACAATTGATGCATTGTGAATTTATTAGGGGGACAAGTGGTATCCACTGGGATAAGGCTAGTGTTATGATAAAGCGTGAAACACGGGTCATCAAAGTATAAGTTCTCCCGAATAGAGAATTTGAAATGATTATAAGCACTAGCTAATTACTGATTAGGATAAATGGAAGGTGGCTTTGAATAAATTGCTACATTAATTATATGACTCGAGTACCAATAATCAAATGATATTTTATACCATATATCGAGAATTCTAAGCCCCTCATGATTGTGTTAAGGCTTCGTACATGGGTAACTGAAGTATAAATGATATAAAGGAAGACATGGATATAGTGCAGTATACCAAATAGGTTGGAAAAGAATCATATGTATTTGAAAATCTGAAATAGGGTATACAGTAGAATGTAAATAGACAATTACATGGGTACACTCTAAAGGGAGGAAGTGCATAAGAGAAATACAAGCGTGAGATGAAAACAACCGACATTACAACATGTTAAGGTGAATACTTAAACTTCGAGTGAGACCCCATAATGGAACGAGTCAGTAGGATCTAAAAGCCAGCAACGGGCGGATAGAAGCCAAGATGATACGTGAGACAGTGCTTAGAATTATTGGTAAAGACCTTGAATGATATGACATAATAGAATGGGTGCATACAAAAGAGATGAATATGATAAGAGAATAAGAATGAGTAACTTAAAGGTATTGTAAAGGATAGCAAGGCTATACCTAACGAAAGGTTAAGATGTTGGAAATAGAGTTATTGCTACTAATATAATTAGATACATGTATCAAAGAAGAAAAGATAAGGAATCTCTCCTACGGTAGAATATGAGGGAACTTAAGGGTACATAAAGGTAGCAAAACAAGTGTGACCAAAAGAGACTGCAAGTGCATGTTAGTACAATGACACATGTAGTGTAGAGTAAGCCAAGAGCAAGAAAGACTATGATTAGAATTGAATGAACTTTCTACAAATTGTACAAGAATAGTTATGCAACCTATGACTATTGGTATGATAAGAGTGAGACCGAGTGGTTACTCGACTATGATGGGTGGTAAGATAACTAGAAAGAAGATCTGAGTAAAAGCGCAGTAGAACATGCCTAGAGTGTTACAAGTTGGATTAAGAGAAATTGTGCAATATCTTAAGCAAAGTTGAGCATCAGAAGCTTGATAGCATATTACAGGGGATGGACGTCCTGACTCGGAAATGAAAAGCAGTTAAAATGGATTATAGTACAGGCTGACCTCGCATTCTACGGAAGTATGAGTTCATATGGGCTATGGTAGATAGGCTGACAGAATCAACCCATTTTCTTCTAGTTAGGAAGACATATTCAGCTGAGGGTTATGCGAGATAATATATCAAGGAAACAGTAAGATTTCATGAAGTTCCCACGTTTATTATCTCAGACAGGGAAGTTTAATTTACAGCTAACTGCTGGAGATTATTCTAGAAGGGATTGGGAACACAGGTGAATCTTAGTACTGTATTTTCACCTTCGATTAATGGACAGGCCCAGATGTGATCCAGCAAGTTATTAATAAAGTGAAGCTTATTCAGGAAAAACTATTAACAGCTCAAAGTCAACAAAATTTCATATACAGATAATTGATGTCGATACGTAGAGTTTAAAGTTGGGGATTAGGTATTCTTGAAAGCATCGACAATGAAAGATGTAATGAAACTTGACAAGAAAGAGAAACTTAGCCCAAGGTACATTAGCCTTTTTCCGATCATTTGTAGGATAGGCAGCGTTGCCTATGAGTTGGACATACTATCAGATTTGGAAGTAGTACACCCAATCTCTCAAGTGCCAAGATTTCGCAAAGGTATAAGTGACCCTTTCAGAATATTTCCTACTGAGGAGATCCACGTAACAAGGAGTTATCCTATGAAGAGCATCCTATCGCCATCTTGGATCGACAAATTGGAAGTTTGCGAACTAAGGACATGGCTCCCATCAAAGCGTGTGGTGAGACAAAGATAAAGAAGAAATATCAGTATTGGTTCCCTACGTCTATAGGTAATCTAAACTCCTAAATCAATGGTGTCAATGAATAAAAGGCTAATGGATGACAACTGGTACAGAGAAGTCCTGAAGTCCTCGTAAGACCTTATGAGACTAGTTAACATTCGAGGAGGAATATTTTAAAGGGGGTAAGGATGTTATAAACCATAATTTTGTACTTTGGAATGTTTCCTCAAGCTTCTTAAAAGTTTCCACGTGATCCATATTATCTATAACATTATCAAATGACTCTAACGAAGAAAGGATGTGATGACCCATAATAGTGAAGGTTAGAAATAAATTTATAAGGATTTGAATGGAGTCGGAGGCCAAATAAAAAATCGTAGAACTCAACTTACTTGCGTAAGCCACCAACTTGGATGCCCTACCTAATTAAGCTACTTAAGTACACATCGAGCTTAAGTAGCAAGGAATACACAGGCTCTTAAAGTAATACAAGATTATGAACCCACAAAAAAGAAGCAAGTAGGTGAAAAGTAGGTGATGCACCTACTTGGGCCAAGTAGGTGACCCAACTACTTGGGGTGGAACCCATGCTGCCACGTGGCAGCCAAGGATTGGGAACATGGCGTGAGTTGGCACCCTAAGGGTTGAACACATGTCACCCCTAGGGGCTTCCATGTGTCACCTCCAAAAATGGGATATATTGAAATTATGACTAAGGAAGTCATTTTTCATCTCTTACACTTAAGGAAAATTGGAGAAAACCTAAGGAGAAAGAGAGAGTAGCTACGGCATCCCTAGGATTAAGGTAATCCCTCTAATTTTTCTATGTGAATGAATTATATATGGTGTTCTTCGGTTAAATAACGATGTTTAGTAACTTAAATTAAGGGTTTGGGGCGGCACAGAGAATTAATGGGAAGTTCATCAACTTTCGGCAAGTTTCGGAGGCCCATTTGTTAAGTTATGGTGTGATTCTCTTTTCCCATATTTTAGTAAGGGTTTGGACATTTTATGAATGTATAAATAAGTATTGGAAACATGAAAATATGCACATTACGGCTGAAGAATATTGCAGGTCATGTAGGGGCTGTTTTGATGATATTCTAACGGGTTAAAGTTTGGCTAGTATCATTGTTATTGTGGTGTTGTATTGGGAGTTGTTTTTTAGTGTTGAAGGGCTGGAAACATGTCTAAATATGGGTATAAGTGCTTCTGGTTGCATCCACATGGCACCCCATTTTGTGTGGTTTAGATTATACGAAATAAAGATTGAAAACCTTATTTTGGTACCGTGATTTTGGGTGAGTCGTTGGGAACTTGTATTGTGTAATATTGTAGTGATTTGGTTGTACATAGATTCTTATTGTTGTTGGTAATATGGATTCTAAGGTTAGAGGTTAAATCGTAAATTTTGATAGGGCAAGTTATAGAGGAAACGCTGCCCGATTTCTGTTAACTTCGAAACTAGTCAATAGACTAGTCAAGAAGGACGAGCAAGGAAATGGTTCCTATAAATTCGTGAATATTAATGTATGAACTGGAAAGTCGAAGTTCATTAATATTGGTATTACTTTTATGATTAATATGTTAAGGAGGTAACGAGGCGAGCTGGATTACAGTTAATCCATAAGAGGTATGTAAAACCTATCTCTCCTTTCTTTTGGCATATCTTCAAGTTAAGTAATGAATGATATGAGGTTGAGGGTAAATCTACTCATAAATTCCAAGCGTAATTCACGGTCCTTAGTTATTTCTTGATGAAAGAAGTTTACAGTAATTGAACTAGGGCTTTTCAAGCCTTCCATACATTAGGTTGTGATGAGTATGTAAAGCTATCTTTCTTCTCTTTTGGCATGTCTTAGATGTAAGTACTATGTATGTGAAATTGAGAGTTATTCCATTATTAAAGATCTGAATATGAGTTAAGACTCTTGTTCACTTCCTATTGATTAGAACTCCTGTAATAAGTTGAGTTATTACCTTTCAAGTCGTCTATGTAATGAACAGTAGTACATGTAAAGCTTGTCTTTTCCTACTTCTAGAAAGACTGGAGTATACGTAAATAGGACATGGATTTGGAGGTGAATCCATTTATAAGTTCTGGGTATAACTCGTGACTTGTAGTCACTTCTTAATATTAAAGGTCTGAAAGTAGTTAACCTACTATTATCGAGCCTTCTATATAGTGAATAGTTAGTAAAGATACCAGCTCCTCTTCCTAAAGGCTATATAGTGATGAATGTTTCTGATTGTATAAGTTGTGTCTCTGATTGCATGAGTTATGTTTCTGATTGCATGAGCTATGTGACATTGTCTTGATACATGTCTGTGATTCCTGAGGCCCTAATTGATGCAATTGCTAATGACTTCTAAAGGGTACTTCGGATAACTCCTTTCCTGGTCTTCAGGTGAAGGTTCACTTAACTGTTTCATTGGGTCTTAGAGGGTGACTTAGTTGCATATGGTTTCTCACTACTCTACTTGTGCATGTTGTAACCCTTCATTCTCCGCATCCCACGATGGGCTGGATATTATATCGGGCGCATCTTTACTACTTCTTTCACCAAGTCTCGGGCCGGATATGTATGATTCCATGTACGAGGAGATGATTTCGTACATGAGGTACGGTATATGTTATGAAGATACAATTATTCCTCGAGTCTTGGGCCTGTTGTACTATGATGGTATGTGTTGTAATATGATGGTATGTGTGTGGTGGTATATGTGGTGAAATAAGGAAGGAATACCGAGTCCCTCACTAGAAGGCCGGGTATGTATGTATATAAATGATGCTGATACGCTATAGATGTACCCCACTCCCTTCATCGAGTCCCTCACTAAAAAGTTAGATACTTTATGTAGGCATGCATATGAAAATATAGTGATATACTTGTGACCCTAAGCCCCATAATGGACAGGATATAAGATGATGACATATACGATAAGGTTATGCTGTATACGATGATATGATACCGTATACAATGACATGAGAAAGTAATATACATGATGAAAAGAGATGACGACATGATGATATGTAGATATGATGAAATGATTATGACACTGAGTTCACTAAAGGGCAGGGTACAATGTATGATAATGTATATGACTACATATCCTAAGATGAAGGCATAGTGATTACTAACTATCATGTTTTTTCTCTGCATGCCTATTTCAACTTTAACTTATTTATAAGGCTTTATGCTTACATACTCAGTACATATATTATACTGACCCCCTTTCTACGGGGGGCTGCATTTCATGCCCGAAGGTACAGACACACGACTTGAGGATACACCAGCTTAGGGTTCCACCCAGCGAGTTTGAGAAGAGCTCCATTGTATCGGAGCCCAGCTTTTGGTACTGAACCTTGAGGTATATATTTGCTTATTTAGGGGTACGATGGGGGACCTGTCCCTCCATATATCATCTTTATTATTCTTAGAGGTCTATAGACATACGTGTGGGTTGTATATATGTGTGTGTCAGTTATGCATCTATGTATGTTATTCAGTTGTGCCAATATGTGAGCATACGACAGGTCTAGGGTATATGCGAGTATACGGCTTAGGCACACGTCATGACCTACGGGGTTGGGTCATGACATATTGCTTCTATCAGGTATGTTCCTTGAGGAGCCTCATCTATTGAAGAATCACCTCTCCTAATTATTGTTTTGAACCTTTTGGTGCGTAAAGTCATGCCTTCTTTACTAAAATATTGGTCCTACATAGCTCTAAATATCACATTCACATCTCTATATTGGAGAATACTTATCTAAATTTGGAGATTCCTTATCACATAGATTTTTAAATATCCCATGAGTTCTTCTATGGTCATCGTGTCCATCGTCTCCATATTCTATGCTAATGGAATCAACTTTGCTGTTCCAAGAGTCAGGTAATATGTAAATCAGTTTCTCAATTCTTCTTCCTTGGGAGATAACCACTCCAACAAAATTGAGTTCATAAGGTATATATGTTAACCTATTGAACATCTCTTGCAGAGATGGTTTCGAACCCGTAATAGGAGGAGTATGCCATGCTAATATGCCTTGGATGATAAATATCTCTGGGTCTGGCATTGATAAGAATTCTCTTACATTCATGTGAAAAGCTCATATAATTTCTTTAATAGGGAAATTTTGAAATTTATTACCCAACTTATTATTTCATGTGTGGTTTGTATAGTATCTCACACTTTTTTGGCAGTTGCATATTAGGTGATTTTTTTTATTCGTCAGGACTTATGTCATCAATAAGCAACTTATTTGCCTTGACATTTATTTTGATGTTCTTGATGTCTTCATCATTATATTCCTCTCTCCTCTAAGGATTTTATCTTTAGGTGCGGTAAAATGTCACGGCCCAAGCCTAGGTCCTAAATGTTACACGACGAATAAGGAACCCAAAAATACCTCAAATAAGCCTCTTAGCACTATTTTAGCCTTTCTAGGTAATGATAATAAATAAACAAGCGGAAACCATAATAGTAAATCTTTAACTTACACATGTCCAACAATACATCTAATGTTTAGATTTAGAGGGGGCTAAGACATGTTCCTAGCTCACCATCAATCAAAATAGAATGAAATGCCATAGTAAGTGTCTTAAGGTATCAACATATCATAAGAAAGAAATACCAAGGAGTATTGTTCTCGAACTATGAAAACTCACCAAAAGTAGCCTTCAAACAAAATCTCAACTAGCCATGTGGAGGAGAACGAGGAGGAGCACATGTCCCTACATGGTGATATCATATAGGTAAAAGAGTATGCATCAATACATTGAATGTACTAAATATGTAGGTGTGCAATACAAAGTAAAACATTTAGGACATTTATAAGGTAAAGAACATAAATTAGTGCATGCATGAGTAATCAAGTAGATATCATTTAAATCATACATATATGGTAAGATGACTATAACCGATATTAAGACCATGTGAGCTATTACATAGAATCCAACATAACCCCCTACGTTGGCCGGGGAGTCTACTTGCCTAGGTTAGAACACCATAAAACTTAAATTCATTCTTTAACTTTAACTTTAAGAGATTTTGTGGATCCATTAGCCTAAGCCTACAAGGACTCCTATGTTGTCACATACTTAATGAGACAAGGGGTTGATCCTAGGATTCTCTTACCGTATCCCACCTCCATGCCCCATTCGGTTCTAAGTCAATTCCACTGAATAGTTTAATACTTTAATATAGTCATATAATATAGCTTAAGAATTCAAAACATCATATTTGGTGGAATAGCTCATTAAAACCTTTGCTAATTCAAATATGCAAGAACTGTCCTTATTGCATAAAGAATCTATCCTTCATATCATTTCATCATTCTTTTAATTACATAAGACTCCTTTTTGATCATAGCCATTATTTTCATTAACATTCATCTGGAGTCAAAACTTTCAAGTCATACTTCATTGAAAACACAGTCAAACTAGGTGGGTTCTATTCACTTCAAATTTCAAGCATGTATGAAATAAACTTATGCATAAACACTATGAAGTCCACAATTTAATCATGCTTTAAACAACCCACCATTAATTTCAAGAACCTTTATAGAGATAAGTAGAAAAAATAATTGCAAGCCATTAATTGATACATATGAAATTATTTTGCATCAAAATAGACCAATAATCATTAGTATAATCATTATTCATGCTATTAAGTAGAAATAAGATTTACCCATAAGAAAATCTTATTTGAAATCAAGAGATTTAGTTGAAAACGTTTTGAACTCCATGGGTGGAAGAAACAATGGATAAACACCCATATACCTTAGAGTAAAGCTTGAAGAGTATTGGGTAAATAAACATAAATTATCAAAATACTTTAGGCAAGAGAGTGGAAGGAATACTCTCATTGAAACCTTATATACCTAGAATCCAAAGTTTAACATAGAATCAAAAAAGTCAATAAACACTCTTGAACCCCTAGACTTTTCTCCTCGCTGAAGGATTTTGTGTACTACACGGAGTATATGAATCACCAGAATAGTATTTATACACTAATAAAAAATAAAACTATATTTGAGAATGAGTAAAGAAGTGTATAGAGAGAAGAGTTGCTTGAGAATACTTGAGGAACAAAATAAAGAAATAAGGTGGGTATTTATAGGTGTGAAGGAGGGACATAACAATAAATAAAATAATTACAAAGAATGATCTTGAAAATTCAATAGAGGATTGTGATGTCATGGGTGATGTCAAATGGAGGATTATTTGATGTCATAGGTGATCCCAAGTGGATCTAGATCTTCCATGGTTGGTGAGATGAATCTTCTTTTTAAGGAATGCCCTTTTTCATAGTGACGTTTGAATAAGATATCTTCCTAATTAAGATTTGGTGTCTGCATATGAATTGAATCTCTAGAAGTCTCTTTTCATGTCGTTTAAGAATCAACTGAATTGGATCATCCTATAGTGAGATATGATTTTTCTTCTACAAATACTCCATTTCGTCACAGCACCAGGTGTTATAAAAAGTAATTTATTTCACCTACTTAGCCTCCGAATCTTAAGCTATGGTCTTTACAAAAGTTGTAGAGAATCATGTAAGAGTTCTTCATCAACTTAAATTAACTAATTTGGACCAATCTATGAAGAGTTATGCCCAAAATATAGAAGTAGTATCATTTTCATCGAGAATTGGAACAACACATGCAACTCTTTAGGGCGTGTTACATCAAACTACATAGGTTCGATATTGTTTTGTATATATAGGAGTAAGAAGTCATCTTTCAGCTTTCCAATCCAACTTACAATTTTTTCAAGTCTCTTCATGACTCCAATCCTTTTTGACTTGGTCTTTTATTTCATGATCCGATTTTTCAGATCATGATGACGCCTAAAGTACACAAGCCAACCCATATTCCAAAATTATGAGTAATAGGATATTAGGGTAAAAGAGTAGAAATTCAATATAAAATAGTAAAGAACTAATAGGAGCACACATGAATGGGCGAAAGTAAATAAATATATAAAAATAAAAAGATCCCTCCTAGAATCTAGAAGTCATATGTACAGAGCTACTAGTAAAAAGAGTACAAGTCCCAAAAGTGGACAACAGAAACAAAGTTGTGTAAAAAAGTAAAAGATAGGCAAAATATATATACAGAGGGAGACAGGTAAATATAGGATGCAATGTGCTCACCCTTTCCTCTGATCACGACCATAGATGGCTCGAATCAACGCCGGTAGCTAGTACTCGGACCCGTATCATAATGACAGATGCAGTGTATAGTATGGGTATCAAAACAACAAGTACCCAATAGTCATCATAGGCCGACTGAGAAATATAAGCAAAAGTAAACTGAAGTGCGAGTAAATGATCACAACCAAAAATAATGCAAGAAGTTAACATAGGTATGTATATGAGCGTACTTAACAAATAAGGAGGAAGAATCTAACTAAATCTTTCGGGCTCCCACTAACCTGATGGATACACTCATGCACAAGTATAAGTGACCATCTGCGCAGACTCCTATAAGACTGACGGGTGCAAGAGTAACTGAAGTAAAGTAAATGTAGCCAAAAGTATTCCAATAATATCACCTTTTCCCAGACATGAGCCGAACCACTCCCAGACTCTAATACCTCAACCCAAAGATGAGAGTAGATGAAGACTTAAACAAAAGATTCATCATGGAATCAGGAATTGTACCACATGTAAGTTGGACCATAGACTTCATCCGAGTAACTGTAGCTAATAAGTTGATGCGAGTAAGATAGAACACGGACTTCAAAAGGGTAAATGTATCCAACGGTCGACATGGGTAAGCTAGAGGATAGACTTCAACCAGGTAATTGTAGCTAAGGATCCTGAACACAAGTAAGCTAGATTACGGACTTTAACCGGGTAACTATAGATAAAGAACCAAACACAAGTAAGCTAGACGACGGGCTTGAACCATGTAATTGTAGCTAAGGGATCGAAACGAATCATAATCAACCACCAATTAAGGGTCATGGGGTAACTATAGATAAAGAACCAAACACAAGTAAGCTAGACGACGGGCTTGAACCATGTAATTGTAGCTAAGGGATCGAAACGAATCATAATCAACCACCAATTAAGGGTCATGGGGAATAACCCCAAATCGAGTTCCATCAATAAATCACTCCAGCCTGAACCATATACAATAAGAATCTTCACAAAGACTCTCAGAATTAAGAATGAAGCGATACATGACCTTTAGGGAAATAGGGAATTATAGAGGTAAGGTCACAAGTTATGTTACTGCCTAGCTAAAGCTCAGGCTATCAGACTCAAGTCTGCTATATCAGTCTATAGGAAGCTAACTATTTGAAATGATGTCGGAAAAGTTCTAAGGGCCAACATCACAAAAATTGAGTCTGGGTCCCCCTAAAAAATCTACATAATTTACCCTTTTAAATCACCCAAATTGCCCAAAAATTGTACGAGAAAACAACGTTTGAAATCTGAGAGAAATTTGGAAATTGGGTCTTAAGAAAGACCCTCAAATATTGCTTTAGCAACCCCCTGGTGATCTCTTAAGCAACACCCACCAAAAGGCGGGCATCAGGCTGGCACTAGAGCCAACCTATTGGTGTTGATCACTGGCAAGATCTATCATAGGACTCCCTTTGTCTAAGGCGGCACCCATCTATCTTAGGCCTCATGATAGAGATTCTCAAGTATACGGGCATGGTCTACTATCTCAAGAAAAGAGTGGCCCATCGATGGCAAAAGATTGAGTCTCAATCTACAATAAGAGTCTCAATCCTCTGAAGAAGCACCTAACTCTCACCTTCTCTGTATGTAAGATCATGGTGGCATGTTTAGAGAGCTCGTGGAACCAGAACTCATACTTTGATATGATCATGGATCCCTATTCCAATCATGAAAACTGATCTCGGAGCTAATCTCTGACGTTCTTGGGAATAAGCCAATCCAAGAAGGCCTCAAAAAACTCAGCCCATATCACTAGTGGAGACCTAGCTGGACTGGTCTCTAAGTTAAAATGCCACCACTTTCAAGCAGGGCCATGTAGCTGGTAAGTAGTTAAGTCAATTCCTCTCAACTCCACTAGACCCAAGCTTAGCAGTCACTCACGTCATGTAAGTAGAAAATCATAGGCATCCTTGTATATAGTAGGAAAACCTCAGTGGTGATAGTCTAAGGAACACCCCGAGCATCTTTTTCTCCTAAAATGACATGACACCTTGCAAATCATCTAGCTCAGTGACAGGTGCTGGTGGCTACTGAACAACCGGTGCCTCTGGTGCAGGCTGGTGTTGCGACATTGCAGTGATGGGAGCTGAGTCATACTGCATACCCCTAATAGTAGATAGAATCGAGTGAACATCGCTTGTAAATCCAAAGCTACGATTAGCTAAGGTGGTGGTGGGATGCTTCCAGGTATACCGACTGCCGATGTACTATGGATACTAATGGCTCCACCTTAGGCATCGGAGTCTGCTCTCGGTCCTGTGTGGGTGCTACAACCCTAGCATAACTAAGGTCGGCCCCCATCTCTAGTGCGTGTGCGATCCATCCCTGTAAAAGAGTGCAACAAGTAAGATTTTTAGAAACCGATAAGACACACACTACAAGACAGGGATACAAAAGAGACATTTTCTTAAAGACATCCTATAGCCTCCCAAAGATAAGTCACGGATGTCTCCGCGTAGATCCATAGGACTGTACTAGATATTAGCTTTGTACAAGTAAGATCGGTGAACTTGGGGCTGTGCTACCAACTTATAACGACCCAATTTTCTCAGGTCATGATGGCGCCTACTACAACCCACCAATAGGCAAGCCAACTCATATTCCGGAACTGTGAGTAATGGGATGTCAGCATAGAAGACTAGCAATTTCATCTAAAATAGTAAAGAAATAATAGGAGCATATATGAACGGGCGGAAGCAACTAAACATATACGGACAAAAAGATCCCTCCTATAACGTGGAAGTCACATGTACAGAGCTACTAGTAAAAAGAGTACTAGTCTCAAAAGTGGACTACAAAAATAGAGTTGTCTCAAAAAGAAAAAGATAGGCAAAATGTATATACAGAGGAAGACGGGTAAATCTAGGATGCAATTTTCTCACCCTTGCCTCTAATCAAAATAGCAGCTGGCTCATATCAACGCCAGTAGCTAGTACTAAGACTTGCATCACGAAAACAAATGTAGAGTGCAGTATGAGTATAAAAACAATAGATACCAAGTAGGCATCATAGGCCGACTGATCAAGATAAGCAAAATTAAATTAAATTTTGAGTAAATGATCACAACTAAAAATAGGGCAAGAAGTAAATGTAGGTATGTACACGAGCATATTTAACAAACAAGGAGGAAGAATATAACTAAATTTGATGGGCTCCCACTAACTCGATGGGTATGCTTGCGAACAAGTATAAGGTGACAACTTTAACGGACTCCCATACACTCGACAAGTGCAAGAGTAACTAAAGTAAAATGAATAAAGCCAAAATGATTCTAATAATATCATCATTTCCTGGACTTGAACCGAACCATTCCCAAACTCTAACACCTCAACCCAAAGCCAAGAGTAAATAAAGACCTGAACCAAAGATTCATCAGGGAATTAGGAATTGAACCACATGTAAGCTGGACCACAGACATCAACCGGGTAACTAGAGCTAATGAGTCTACGCTAGTAAGATAGACCATGGACTTCAACCAGGTAATTGTAGCGAAGGGTCGATAAAGGTAAGATAGACCACAGACTTCAATCGAGTAACTATAGCTAAAGCACCTGAACACAAGTAAGCTAGACCATGGACTTTAACCAGGTAAATATAGCTAAGGAACCGAACAAAAGTAAGCTACGCCACGGTCTTGAATTGGATAGCTCTAGTTAGGGGATTAAACAAAATCAGAATTAACGACCAACCGAGCATCACGGAGAGTACACCTAAATTAAGTGCCATCAATATATCATCCAGCCCGAACCATATACAACTAGAATCATCGCAAAGCATTCCATAATCAAGAACCAAGTGATACAGTACCGTTAGGGAATTAGGGCATTATGGAAGTAAGGTCACAAGTTGTGTTACTACCTAGGTAAAGCTCAGACTATCAAACTCAAGTCTTCTATATCAGTCTACAAGGAGCTAACCGTCTGAAATGACATTAGAGATGTTCGAAGGCCCAACAGTACCACAATCATTTAGATCTAAGGAAATCACTAGTCTAAGCCTATACTAAGGCCCAACATTCTTCGAAACATAAAAGCATAGGCAAAACATACAACACAAGGTGTGGATGATCGACAATAGCATAAATTATGCTTAAACAGTCTAAATATTTCCCAAAATAGTGTCTAGGACATGAATTCTAGGAATTTAGCATGCTCGACACCCCAACCACTCTAACTCATACAGTTCAATATACAATTTCCCAAACATGCTCAGTCTCACAAGGGGAAAACCGTAGCCTACCTACAGGCCGACTATGCACACTCCAACTCATGAAACTTGAGATTTTCCCTTTCGAACGGTCTCTGAATGCTTCCATGCTACCAATAATAGAATAACAACATTAATACAGCCATTATGACACTAAAATTATCCAATTTTGAGATGGGAAAATTTCTAAGTCAAAAATCAAGAATTACGAAGCCCGCTCTGTAACTCATGAAATTGATTCTGAGAATAGACTCTAACTACTACCCCAGCTCATGTTCTACAAGGGTACATAATTCACACACCAAAATAGGCCCAAACTTAACATGCATAAATAATCAACTTCAAGGCCTATTAACTTAGAAATACAAGGGAAAAAGGGAATTTTACCTCAAAGGAAGCCTCATCTCCTAATTCCGAACACACCATTGGGCTCCCCTTGAAACTATTTATAAGTTAGCCATTTGAATCATCCAAATCGCTAGAGAATTAAAGAAGAACAAATTTTAAAATTAGAGAGAAATATGGAAATTGGATCTTAAGAACGACCCTCAGTTGTCGCTTTAGTGACCCCTCGGTGATCACTTAAAAGCCACCCAACAAAAAGTGGGCATTGCTTTAGCGACACTCGACCACTTAAGTGACTAGTCTCTTTAGCGACAAGGATGTCACTTAAGAGACGCCCGCCTAAGGGGGATAGTCGATCTAGTGAGCTCCTTTACACTTTAGCCACACTCGCTTTAGCGATAGTACCACACCCAACTGGTGCAAAAATGAGCTTAGCATGCCAAATCCTCTGATGAGGTGCTCGAGGTTCATTCGGAACACCGTGCATGCAATCGAGATATGTTACCCCACAAAATTTATTATTCTGATCTTAATGGAGTATTCAAAATTCCCATACAAGGTCATTTCAATAAAAAGTGGGCTCCATACCCAAGTGCCATTTTGAGCCAATTTCTACATTCAGAGCGAAGTGAAAACACAACCATCCTTCTCTCCCATTGGTGGTTGCTTCCAAATTGTGTAATCCAAGAGAAGTAAAAAACTTTGGATATGATGTTGGACATCATAATTTTTAAGTTAGGGTCATTATTAAACCCTTGGGCAGTAGATGAAGGCTCTTCGGTAGGAGATTTACCTTTATCCTTCTCCAATATGATTGACTCTATTGTTGGCATCTGCTTAGTAGTATCAAAGTTTATAGCAAAATCTATATTAGTAGATTGAGCATCTCAATTCAAGAAAGACATGGTGAAGATAAGGAATTTTGAAGAAAATGAAGTAAAACAGATCTTGAACTAAAGACCAAAAGGAGGTTGAAGGACAAAAGTGAAGAAAATATAGGCTTAGAGTTGAGTATGGAAAATCAAGAAAGCAAATAGGTGAGAAGAGAGGGTATGTATTGGAGAAACATTCATCGTTACCTCCACAAATGATGACAACTCTTCTAGCCTAGAGCGTCACATGTATTTTACATACATTTGAAAGTGTGCCATCTACTCACATTAAGGGATCATGATGACAGCTACTCGTGCATTCCTGCTTCAACAAAAGTATGTTAGCTAAGTGTATATTGTAATATAAATGATTCCACTTCTTGTGTAGCTCTTGATACCTGATCTGAAAGTGCACGACTATTTGTATAAGTAAAATTATGATGGGATATCAAGACCCAAGTTAGACCCTAAACGTGAAACAATGAGTAGAATCCTGAGTGACTCACCCTAAGCCTCTTAGCATACATAAAATGGCATGAAAATGGCATATAATCAAGAATAAACGTAAATGCTGAAGATATTCTCAAAACATAGAAATATCGATAAATAGAATTTCAAAACATGACATTTAAAACAAATAAAAACATACTCATCTAGTTTGACAATGCCTATTCCAATAATATAGTCGGGGCATTGGATATTCCCTAGATCATGCAAACCATAATAAAGTTCAATAGTCTGAACATAAATGAATGACATAGCGAGTTCACCCTCGAAATATGAAGACTCACCTAAAAAAACAACTTCGAGTGGATCTCGAACTAGCCATGGAGATGGATAGGAGCATCGTGATCTATATTATAAAATAATATAGGCAAAAGTATGTGTTAGTATAAGGAGCATACTAAGTATGTGAGAAATAAGCATAACTGAAATAAAAGAGCATAATAAGGATGAACATGATATATATGCCCACAATTCCTTGAAAACGTGAAGTAAATCATAAAATTATGAGATAAGGTCAATTGATCATAAAATGGTATCACAAAAAGATTGTAAGAAAACATAATCATTTTGTGGGATATGGATTGTAACTGACAATAAAATAATGTGAGCTACAACATGGAGTCTTCTGTGACTCCTACATCAAAAAAGGAGATCCATGTGACTAGAAGTTGTAAATAAAAATGCCCTTACCAAGCCTCCACCTCAAGCCCTCTCGGTACTAAGTTAAATCCCAATGGAATAGATAAAATCAATTATCATAGCATATCATTAGGAAAGGCAATAAACATATACCAATCCACATCATAAAATCATATAGGAGTAGCTCCTTTCAAATCATGATTCATAACATAATTCTTATAGATACTTACCTTTCTAAGCATCTAAATTGTGATTTCGTTCATATTGTGAGAAAACCTTTCACAATTCATTGATATAAACTTTAAAATGTTCTCGAAATATAATTCAACTTCTTGGTAAAACATGCATCATTCTTTCATAAATATCATGATCATAATTCATAGTTCATACTTAAAATCATAGGCATGATATATATATCCATGTGAAATCAATTGAAAATCATGTATCATAGTAAATTCATTCATAATAAAATAGAATAACATCAGTTGAATTAAAATAGGAAGGACCCATGAAGAATTGACATAAAACCCTCATTGAATTGGGTGAGATTGAATTAGAAGATTGAGATTTTATGGGACCCAATTGATGAAAGGAATCCATTGATGAATTCCTACATACCTAGATAATCAACGCCCCAAAAGAAATGGAGATTGAAGGCCTTGAAGCTTGAACCCCTAGCTTTTTCTTCCTTGATCTTTAGAGAGAATTATAGAGAAAAGATTTTTGAGTGGGAGTGTTTGAGAGGGAATAAGGGGATTTGGAGGGTTTGGGTAGCTATAGACATTATAAATATAGACGAAAAATGACCTATATTCAATATTAAAAACTGTGAAAATGTATCGAATGCACCTAAAAATAACAGTCAGAACCCATTTTTGCGGATGCCTACATGGGTCGTACAACCCTTTAAGGTACGTGAAGGTGCTCATACACCAAAAGGGGAATGCATTCCTAAAGGTACGATGTCCATGATCCCTTCTACGACTCATGTAAATCTCCATGTCATGATGGACAACTTTCCTGAGTCCTGGGGGTCGAGTTCATGGACTAGTACACGGTTCGTGAAGGTTTCCAGGGCTCGTGGATCTTTCTTTGGAATCTTGCCTTATCTTTCCACTTTTTTTTTGCTTCCACAGGACCCTATATTGATTGTGGTTTCTTTAATGGTCCATACAAGTGTCCGTATAACCCTTTCTCCGCAACTTTTCAGAGTTGATCCTTTCCTTCTCGACTATCCAACTTATGGGGTATTACAATATCTCCCCCTTTGGGAACATTTATCTTCGATTGGGACTCAAGCTAGCTCGAATAGAGTAGGTAAAGAGATATAACAACCTAGCATGAATGAAATAACACATTAAAATGCATAAACCAAAGAGTAATCAACTCCAAGAAAAAGAATGACTTCAAAACTCATTTCATGAACATGCATGAATACGTAAAACAAAAGAATAACTAAAACACATGAATTTGGAGGAGTGAACATGAGGAAACTTAATACCTTAAGATGGAATAGAGGAAAATAGATGAGGATAATGATACATCATATTGGCTTCATCTTCCCATGTAGCACCCTCAACTAGTTGGTTCCTCCGAAGGACTTTTGTGGATGCAACTTTATTATTTCTCAACTTCTGAACTTGACAACCTAGAATCTCAGCCGGAGCCTTTTTATAAGATACAATCTCTTTTACACCAACACTTTCCAAGGCACAATAAAAGAATGTTCTCCAATACAATTCTTCAACAAAGAGACATGAAACACTGGATGCTTTGTTGTGAACTACGAAGGCAAATTCAACTAATAAGCTACTTCGCTAAAGTGCCTCAAAATTTTATATGGTCCTACGTAATAGGGACTAAGCTTCCGTTTCTTTCCAAAATACATTACACCCTTCATATGTGAGATTTTGAAGTCAACCCAATCATCAACATCAAACTCAAGCTTTTTTTTTCTAACATCTGAATAGGACTTTTGTTGGCTTTGGGTAGTATTCAACCTCACCATATTGAGTTGAAAATTCTCCATATCTTCACAAATATACTCTGGCCCAATAAAAAGAGCCTCACCAACCTCAAACCATCAAATTAGATATCTACACCTCCTACCATACAATGCCTCAAATAGAGTCATTTGGATACTCGAATGATAATTGTTGTTATGGGAAATCCTAATAAATGGGAAATGGTCATCCCAATTACCCTTGAAATTGATCATACAAGCCCTCAACTTACCCTCTAAATTCTGATTAGTCCGTTTGGCTTGGGCATCGGTCTGAGGGTCAAAAGTTATACTAAGCTTAACTTGAGTACCAAGACCCTTTTGAAATAACCTCCAAAATTGAGATACAAACTAAGTACATTGATACGAAATATTAGACAACGGAATTCCATGAAGCTTAACCAACTCAAAATTGTAAATTTTAGCATAATTGTCAGCTGAATAAAAATTCTTAACAGGAATAAAATGCGCTGACTTAGTCATTCTATCTATAATTATTCAAATCAAATCATGTTGCTTATGAATACGAGGATACCCCATAGTGAAGTCCATGATCAAGTCGTCCCACTTTCAAGTAGGAATCTCAATGTCTTGAGCTAAACCTCCAGTTTTTGATGCTCAATCATCACTTGTTGATAATTTGGACATTTAGCCAAGAATTCTATGATATCATTCGCCATGCCATTTAACTAAGATATTTTCCTCAAATCATGATACATCTTGGTGATCACGGGTGAATAGAATATTGATAACTATGAGCCTCAGACAATATTATCTCTCTCAAGTCATCAACATTGGGTACACATAATCGGCCATAATTTTGAAGCACCCTATTTCCCCTTTGGACCAAGTCTCAATGGATTTTTTTGCAATAGCTTTTTTCAGCTTAACATAAGTTGGGTCATTATCTTGCTTGGCATTAGCATCCGACACAAGGGATGATTCTGAACCATTTTGAACAACCACACCCCCATCCTCGAAATCAACCAACCAAACACCCAAAGAGCTAGTCTATGCATATCAAAAACTAACTCTTCTTATCATCCTCAATATGGGCAACACTATTTATAGACAACCTACTATGAACATCGGTAACCTCATTTCTCATTCTTGAGTGGTACAACACACTCATGTCATAGTCTTTCAACACCTCAAGCTATCTACTTTGTCGAACATTCAATTCTTTCTTATTGAATACATAGTGCAAGTTCTTATGATCGGTAAATACATCTAATGAACACCATAGAAAAATATCTTCAAATTTTCAAAACAAACACCACTACCCCTAGTTCCAAGTCATGAGTCGGATAGTTCTTTTTATTCACATTAAGTTGCCTAGAAGAATATGCTACCACTTTACCATTTTGTATCAAAAAATAACCAATTACAATCCTTGAACCATCACAATACACAACAAAACCATATGATTCTTCCGGTAAGGTCAAAACTAGGTTGAAGTAAGTCAATCTTTCAACTCTTGGAAAATCTTTTCACATCCCTCGGACCATTAGAATTTTATCTTCTTTTGGGTCAAAGTAGTCAAAGGTGAATCAATATGATAAAACCCTTCAATAAACCACCTATAATAACCGGCGAAGCCCAAGAAACTCCAAATATTTGAAGGACAAAGAGGTCTAGGCCAATTCTTCACTCCTTTGGTTTTCTTAGGATCAAAGACTACCATCACCTAAAACAATATGGCCAAGGAACTCTACCGACCTCAACAAAAACTCACACTTGTTAAAGTTAACAAATAACTGATGATCATTCAAAATTTTCAAGGCAATCCTCAAATGATTGGCATGCTCCTCCTAACTCCAAGAATAGATAAATATATCATTAATGAACACTATAACGAACATATCCAGATATTGCTTGAACACCCTGTTCATCAAATCCATAAAACATGCAAGTGTATTCTTCAGTCCAAAAAACATAACCAAAAATTCAAAGTGACCATACCGAGTTTTGAAAGCCTTCTTCAGAATGTCATATTCCCTCACTCAAAGTTGATGATAACTTGATCAAAAATTAATATTTGAGAAATAACTAGTTTCTTGAATTTGATCAAACAAGTCATCAATCCTTCAGATGGAATACTTATTCTTTATAGTGACCTTGTTCAACTGTTGATAATCATTACACATTCAAAGAGAACCATTCTTCTTTCGAACAAAGAGATTCAGAGATCCCCGAAGAGAGATACTCTATCTAATGAATCTCGTATCCAACAAATCCTTTAAATTATCCTTCAACTACTTAAGTTCTACCGACGCTATTCTATAGGAGAGCTAAAAATAGATTGGATATCGATAAAAAGATCAATACCGAACTCTATTTTCTTTTAGGAAGAAAAACCCAGAAGATCTTCGAAAAACACTTTGAGAAACTCATTCTCAACTAAAACTAGCTCAAGAGTAGGGGCTTCAGGATTTGTATCCCTAACCCATACAAGATGACAGATACAACCTTTAGATATCATTTTTCAATATTTAAGTCATGATATGAATTTACCCTTTAACACATAATTACCACACTTCAATTCTAGGACTGTCTTATTTGGAAACTAAAACTTAACAACTTGGGTTCTATAATCAATAGAAGCATAACGTCCATGATGCCAATCCATACAAACATAGCATCAAAATTGGTCAAATCAAGATCTAAAATATAAGTGAGATGATTTTATGAAAGACTGAGACTGGAAAATATCTTTAGTCTCGCTTAAACAAAATCGAATCGCAGAGAAAAAAGGACTCTAACAAGATTTTGGGACTAACATTAAATTTCATGGGAAGATAAAGAGTCAAAAAAGAAAGATTTGGTCCCAGATCTAACAAAGCATAAAACTCAAACTAAAAGATTCGTAACGTACTAGTGACTACATTGGGAGAATCCTCCAACTACTGTCAAGTCTATAGAGAATAGAATTTTTTCCAACACTGACCACCACCAGAACTTGATGAAGCACCTTGCTTAGACGGATGACTAGAAGTAGTAGTCTTATTTTGAGGACGACCGCCTCAACCTCTACCAACGCCCGAATGACAACTCTCTCACTCTATACCCATCTTGCCGAGCCCATAATAAGAATTATACACCACCAAGCAATCACCTCAATGTCTCTTCGTATACTTTCTATATGCGGGGATAGTTTTACTACTCAGAGTACTTCCTTGAGGCTTAGGGTTATACACCCTCTTCTAGTTGAACTTTGGAGCCAGTGTACTAGAAAAATATTGACTGGAATATTTTAGCGAGTACTCCATTACCGGATCTCACATGTGAAAAGTCACCACTACGAGAGAGGGCTGGGGAATGACCTGGATATTGGTCCTTGCTCTATTCAACTCTCTAGCCTTCACCTTGAGCTTTTCTTCCTCAATTTTCTTAGTATGAGTCATCAACCTTGAAATTTCTGTCTGTTTAATTAACATAGAGATTCTAGACTCTTTGAACACCTGGTCTAAAATACCTGAAACAAACTTTCTCATGCCAGCTATAGTGTCGACAACCATAAATAGAGCAAATTTAGAGAATTGTGTGAATTTCAAAGTATACTCTTCACGCTCATGTTACCTCTCTTTACATTGATGATCTCTTGAATTTTGGCCTCCCTTAACTCAAGGGGTAATAAAGGGTGAAGAAAGACATCTTGAAATTTTCCCAATCTAAATGACCTGCATCCCTGACTCTTTCATCGTTCTATTGATCTAACCAAATTTGGACCACACCTTTCAATTGATATGCGGCAAAGTCTGCCTTCTCCATTGGACTAACTCCCAGGATGCTAATGATCTTGGGAATACCATCTATGAACTCTTACAGATCTTCATCCACCTTTAAATCATGAAATTATGGAGGGTTTATCCTTGAATCATGAGAACTAACAAAAATAGCCAAAATCTGAGTGGAGCTAAAACTAGCCACGGGAATTGGAAAAAGAGTCATGACCTATATTATGAAATAATATAAGCAAAAGTAAGCATTGGTACATGTAATATACTAAGTATTTGAGAAATATGCATAACGTAGAAAAAAGAACAGAATGAGCACGAACATGAGATACATGACCACAATTCCTTGATAACGTGAAGTAAATAATAAAATCATGAGATAAGGTCAATGCATCATAAAAAGGCATAATGAAAAGCTTGTAATAAAACATAGTTATTTTGTGGGATTTGGATTGTAACCTACAATAAAACCATGTGAGCTATAACTTGTGTTCGATGGAACTCCTACACTGAAAAAAGTCTACTTGTCAAGGTAGACTTTGTATTATTATCATCATGAGCTATTTGTGGATCCACTAACTAAGTCATTGAATGAAATCCTACTAGGAAACAAAGTTTGGGACTAGAAGTTTTTAATGGAGACTTCCTTATCAAGCCTCCACCTCAAACCCTCTTAGTACAAAGTCAAATTCCAACAAAATTGATTAAACAATTATAATAATATATATTAGGAAAGGCAATAAAAATATACCAATCAACATCATAAAAAAAGATAAGAGTATCTCCTTTCAAATTATAATTCATCACATAATTCATATAGAAACTTACCTTTCTAAGCATCTAAATAATATTTTCATTCATATTGTGAGAAAACCTTTTAGAATTCATTGATAAATACTTGAAAGCCTTCTAGAAATATAATTCAACTACTTCGTAAACCATTCATAATTAATTGATATATCTCATGATAATGATTCATAATTCATACTAAAATCATAGACATAGTGCATATATCTATTTGAAATTAATTAAAAATCATATACCATAGTAAATTCATGCATAATAAATAGAATAACATCAATTAAATCAAAATAGAAAGGATCTATCAAGAATTGACATAAAACCCCCATTGAATTGGGTGAGATTGAATTAGAAGATTGAGATCTTATGGGACTCAATGGATGAAACAAATCCATTGGTGAATTCCCACATACCTGGATAATCTAAGCCCTAAAAGCAATGGAGATCGAATGACTTAAAGCTTGAAACCCTTGTTTTTTCTTCCCTGATCTCGATAGAGAATTCTACAGAGATGATATTTAAGCAGGAGTGTTTGCGAGGGAATAATTAGTATTTGGAGGGATTGGGTAGTTATAGGCATTGTAAAAATATCCTAAAAATTTCCTATCTTCCATATTAAAAGTTTGAGTAAATAATTAGAATGCCCCTAGAAATAACTATATGAACCCTTTTTCATAGACGCCTCCATGGACCGTACAACCTTTCATAATCCATGAAGGTGATCGTACATAGGAGGGGGATTGTGTTTATGAAAGGCCGATGTCCACGGGCTCTTCTACAACTAGTGTAACTCCCCATAGGTCGTGCATGAGGCTCGGAAGGGACAACTTCCCCAATTCTTGGGGGAGTTAAGTCCTCGGAAAAGTACACTATACATGAAGGTATCCGGATACTCGAATGGTAATAGTTTTTATAAGCAAACCCAATATATAGAAAATGGTCATCCAAATTTTCTTAAATTTGATCACACAATCCCTCAACCAATCCTCCAAAGTATGATTAGTCTGTTCATCTTGACCGTTAGTTTGACGGTGAAAAGTTGTAATAGGCTTAACTTGAGTAAAAAGGCCCTTCTGAAGTGACCTCCAAAATAAAATGTAAACTTAGTACCTCGGTCCATAAAAATAGACAATGGAAACCCATGAATCTTAGCTAACTCATGAATGTAAAGTCTTGTATAATTCTGGTTGAATAAAAAGTCATAACAGGGAGAAAATGCGCTCACTTAGTCATTCGATCTATAACAACCCAAATAGAATCATGTTGCTTACGATTATGAGGAAACCCCATAATGAAGTCCATGTTAAGTCTTCCCACTTCCAAGTAGGAATCTCAGTGTCTTGAGCTAAACCTCTGGCACCTTCACTTGTTTACAATTTGAACACTTAGCCACAAATTCTGCGATATCCTTCTTCATACCATTGCATCAATACATGTTCCTCAAATCATGATACATCTTGGTGGATCCTAGTTGAACAAAATATCGAGAACTATGAACCTCAAAGAATATCATCTTCCTCAATAAATAACCATTGGGTACACATAATCAACCATGTGGAAGTTTATCATCTCCTCCTTGGAAGAAAATCTCAATGGTTATTTTGGAAACCGTTTTTTTCCACACAACCAAAGTCGGGTCATTATCTTCCTTTACCTTGAAATCCAGCACAAGGGATAATTCTAAACCATTTTGAAAAACCACACCACCATCCTCCATGTCACCCAAGAGAATACCCAAATGAGCTAGTGTATGCATCTCACAAACTAACTCCTTCTCATATTCAATAGGAGAAATAATTTTCATTGACAACCTACTAAGTGCAACAACAACCACATTTACCTTTCTTGAGAGGTACAACACAATCATGTCATATTCTTCCAATAAATCAAGTCATCTCCTTTGTCTAAGATTCATTTCCTTCTGCTTGAATACATATTGAAAGCTCGTATGATTAGTGAGTACATCAACATGAATACCATAGAGATAGTGTCTCCATATTTTCAAACAAAACTCAACCACCACAAGCTCCAAGTCATGAGTTAGATAGTCTTTTTCATGCCTCTTACATTGCCTAAAAGAATAGGCAATCACTTTACCATTTTGCATCAAGAAAAAACAAATCCCAATCCTTGAAGCATCATAATACACAACAAAACCACAGTGTCCTTACGGTAATGTCAAAATTATGTAAAATTAAGTCAACCTTTCAACTCTTGAAAACTCTTTTCATATTCTTTGGACCATTGTAATTGCACCTTCTTTTGGGTCAAAGTAGTCAAAGACGTGCAATACAAGATAATTCTTCCACAACTCTCCAATAAGAACCGGCTAAGCCCAAGAATCTTTGAATATCTAAAGGATAAAAAGGTTTAGGACGATTCTTAACTACCTCAGTTTTCTTAGGATCAACTTTAATACTATTATAGGAAATAATATGGCCAAGAAACTCTACTGACCTCAATCAAAAGTCACATTTTCTAAACTTAGAAAATAAATAATGATCCTTAAGAATTTTCAAGACAATTCTCAAATGATCGGCTTCTCCTCCTCGCTCAGGAAATAGATCAATAAATAATCAATGAACACATTAATGAACATATAAAAATATTTCTTATACAACCTGTTCGTTGAAACCATAAAAGTTGCAAGAGCATTCGTTAGTCCAAAAGATATAACCAAAAATTCAAAGTTTCCATACGGAGTTCTAAAAGTTTTGTTTAGAATGTCAGATTCCCTCACTCAATGTTGATGATAACCTGATTGAAAATCAATCTTTGAGAAATAACTAGCTCCTTGAAGTTGATCGAACAAGTGATTAATCCATGAGATAGGATACTTATTCTTTATAATGACCTTGCTCAACTTTTGATAGTCAATAAACATCGAAAGAGAACCATCCCCATTTCAAACAAAGTGAACCAGAGCATCCCAGGATAGATATTCGGTCTACTTATCCAACAAATCCTTTAACTAATCCTTCAAATCCTTAAGATCTATCAGAGCCATTCAATAAGGAGAGATAGAAATAGGATGGGTATCGGGAAGAAGACCAATACCGAAGTCTATTTCCCTTTTAAGAGGAATACCCAGAATAACATTGGGAAATACTTCTAGAAACTCATTCACTAGAGAAACTAGCTAAAGAGCTGGGGCTTCACAATTTTATCCTTAACCCGTAGAAGAGGATAGATACAACTTTAAAAATTATTTTCCTAGATTTAAGGCACTAGATGAATTGACTTTTAAATACGGAATTACTACCCTTCCATTCTAGCACTGGATCATTTGAAAATTGACACTTAACCTCTTAAATTCTGGAATCAATAAAGGCATAACATGTATGAAACCAATACATACCAATAATAATATTTAAATTAAACATACCAAGCTCTAGAAGATCAAATGAGATGATTTTATATAAAAAAATGATATTAGAAAATTTCTATAGAATCGTTTAGCCAAAACCAAATAACCAATAGGAGTATCGACTGAAAAGTGCTCTAACAAGATTTTGAGGCTATTATCAAAGTTCATGGCAAGATAAGGACTCAAAAAAGAAAGATTTACTCCTAGATATAACAAAGTATGAAAATCAAATTGAATGACTCATAACATAAAAGGTACCACAGTGGGAAAATCCTACAACTCCTGTCGAGTATGTAGAGCATAGAAGTTTTTCCGACATGACCACCACTAGAACCTGATGAAGCACCTTGCTGAGCCAGACAAACGGAAGTACTAGTCTTAGTCTGAGGGTGACTACCTCAACCTCTACCAGCGCCCTAAGGGCAATTCTCTCACTCTAGACCCATCTTTCCACACCCATAAAAAGCATCAAAACCCACCTAGCAATCACCTCAATGGCTCTTCCTATACTTCCTACATGCGGGGATAGTCTGACCACTCAAAGCACTTTCTTGAGGCTTAGGGTTATTCACCCTCTCCTTGTTGAACTTTGGAGCTGAAGCAATAGATAAATGTTAACCAGAAACTTTTGTCAAAACTAAGAACGATTACCATTATCGGACTTCATTGTGAAAAGTCACCATAATCGGTCCTTTCCCTCTTTGCCTCTCTAGCCTTCTTCTTAAGTTTTTCTTCTTCAATTTTCTTGGCGTAAGTCATCAACCTTGAAAAGTATGTCTCTTTGAATAGCATAGAGAATCTACACTCTTTTTCCACCAAGTTTGAAACTCTTGAAACAAACTTGCTCATGCAAGATCTAGTGTCGACAACCATGAACGGAGCATATTTAGTCTATTGTATGAATTTCAAAGTATACTCTTTACGCTCATGTTACCTCTCTTTACATTGATGATCTCTTGAATTTTGGCCTCCCTTAACTCAAGTGGAAATAAAAAGTCAAGAAAGGCATCCTTTAACTCTTCCTAATCTAAAGGAACTGCATCCCTAGCTATTTCATTAATTATTACTAAAGTAATTTCTTCTTTTTTTTTCTTTAAAACATTTTTCCAACCAATTACGAAGAACTACCAGTTTCTCCTTCAATTGATCTAACCAAATTTGGACCACACCTTTTAAGATATACGGCTAAGTTCTTCTTCTCCATTGGACTAACTCCCATGATGCTAATGATCTTGTGAATACCATCTATGAACTCTTGTGGATCCTCTCCCATATTTAAATCATGAAACTATGGCAGGTTCATCCATGTGAAATCACGCACCATAGTAGCCATCATACCCATATTTGGGTTCAGGGGAGCAACCATATTTTTGCTGGCTTGTGGCGCCATATCTTGCATAAATACTTGTAAAGTCACTCTAAACTCGGCATGAGAGACTTTTCTGCTAAGGGATCATTAGGAATTTCAAGTGCTTTTTGCTTCTCATTCCCATTCGCATTTTCAGTCCATCTCATGTATACTCTTTGTGTCATAATTATGTTGTCACAACCCAAGAGAGATCGTAGACATGATAGGGTGATTAGAATCCTGAGGCACTGCATAATAAATAGAATAACATCAATTAAATCAAAATAGAAAGGACCCATGAAGAATTGAATGAAACCCTCATTGAATTGGGTGAGATTGAATTAGAAGATTGAGATCTTTTGGTACTCAATGGATGAAAGGAATCCATTGGTGAATTTCCACATACCTGGATAATCAAAGCCCTAAAACAAATGGAGAACGAACGAATTGAATCTTGAAACCCTACCTTTTTCTTCCCTTATCTCCAGAGAGAATTCTAGAGAGATGATGTTTGAACAAGAGTGTTTGAGAGGGAATAAGGGGTATTTTGAGTGTTTGGGTAGTTATAGGCATTGTAAAAATATCCCAAGAATATCCTATCTTCAATATTAAAAGAGTGGTTTAATGTTCGGAGTTTCCCTAAAAATAACTTTATGAACCCCTATTCACAGACTCCACCACGGACGGTACAACCTTTCACAATCCGTGATAGTGCTCTTACATAGGAGGGGGACTGTGTTTTTAAAAGGTCGATGTCCATGGGCCCTTCTACGATAGTGTAACTCCTCATAGGTCATGCATGATGTTCGTAAGGGACAACTTCCCTGAGTCTTGGAGGGTCGAGTTCACGGACCAGTACACGGTCCATGAAGGTATCCCGACTCATGGAACCTTGCCTTATCCTTCCACTTTTCTAGTTCACTTCCGTGGGACCCTATACGGAATGTGGTTCTTTTAACGGTCCGTACAATGGTGCATATAACCTTTCTCGACTGTCCAACATTTGAGGTATTATAATAACTCCCTCTTGTGAAAATTCAACTTCGAATAGGACTCAAACTAGTATGAATAGAGTAGGAAAATAGATCTAACAACCCAAAATAAATGCAACAACACATTAAAAATGCATACACCAAAGAGTAATCAACTCCAAGGAAAAATATGACTGTAAAACTTATTTCATGAACATGCATGCATCCGAAAACATGAGAATGACTGAAACACATGAATTCAAAGGTGTGAAAATGAGGGAAATTAATACCTTAACCTGGAACAGAGGGAAAGAGATATGGATATCGAGCATCATATCATATTTCACTTCCTATGTAGCACCCTCAAAAGGTTGGTTCCTCATAGGAATTTTATGGATGCAACTTCTTTGTTTCTCAACTTCCCAAACCAGAATATCTTCATATGATAGTCTCTCTTTTACACCAACCCTAATGTATTGATGTCAACTCTGAAGGCAAATCCAACTCATAAGCTACTTTGCAAAAGAGCCTTAAAATCTAATATAGGCCAACATAATGAGTACTAAGCTTTCCTTTCTTCAAAAAATGCATTACACCCTTCATAGGTGAGATATTCAAGTAAACCCATTCATCAATATCAAAATTGAGCTATCTTCTTCTCATATTCAAATAGGACTTTTTTCATCTTTGGGAGGTCTTCAATCTCTCCCTAATAATCTGAGAATTCTCCTTAGCTTAGTAAACCAACATAGGCCCTATCAAAGTGACCTCGCTACCCTTAAACCATTAAATTAGAGATCTACACCTCCTAGCATACAATGCCGCAAATAGATTCAGTCGAATACTTGAATGATAATAAATTTTATAGGCAAACTCAATAAGTAGAAAATGCTCATCCCACTTAACTTGAAGTTAATCAAAGAATCCCTCAACCAATCTTCCAAAGTCTGACTAGTCCATGTAGCTTCACCATCAGTTTAAGGTGAAAAGTTGTAATAAGCTTAACTTGAGTACAAATGCCCTTTTGAAATGACATCTAAAACAGATATGTAAACTTAGTACCTCGATCTGTAATAATAGACAATGGAACCCCACTAACCTTAGATAACTCCTGAATGTAAAGTACTATGTAATCCTTGGTTAAATAAGAAGTGATAATAGGAAGAAAGTGTGCCCACTTAGTCATTCGATCTACAATAACTCAAATAGAATCATGTTGCCTACGATTGTGAGGCAACCCTGTAAGGAAGTCCATGTTAAGTCTTCCCACTTCCAAGTAGGAATCTCAGTGTCTTGAGCTAAACCTCTGGCTTGATACTCAACCTTCACTTGTTGATAATTTGGACACTTAACCACAAATTCTGTGATATCCTTCTTCATGCCATTCCATCAATACCTTTTCCTCAAATCATGATATAACTTGGTGGATCCTAAGTGAAAAGAAAATTGGGAACTATGCACCTCAGACAATATCAACTCCTTTAAGCCAGCAATATTGGGTACACATAATCATCCTTGATATAGAAGCATACCATCTCCCCTTTGGAAAAAATCTCAATGGCTTTTTTGATAATCACTTTTTTCAACTCAACCAAATTTGGGTCATTATCTTGTATTGCCTTGAAATATTATACAAGGGATGATTCTAGACCATTTTAAAAAGCCACACCACCATCCTCTGTGTCAACCTAGAGAACACCCAAACTAGCTAGTCTATGCACACCACAAACTAACTCCTTCTTCTTATCCTCAATTGGAGAAGCAATTTTTATGGACATCCCCTATGAGCAAAGGCAACCACATTTGCCTTTCTCGAGATGTATAACACCATCATGTCATAGTCTTTCAATAAATCAAGTCATCTCTTTTGCGGAAGATTCATCTTTTTCTACTTGAACATTTATTGAAAACTCTTATGATCGGTGAATACATCAACATGAACACCATAGAGATAAGGTCTCCATATCTTCAAAGAAAACACCACCACTGCTAGCTCCAAGTCATGAGTCGGATAGTTCTTTTCATTCTCCTTACGTTTCCTAAAAGCATAGGCTATCACTTTATTATTTTAAATCAAGAAAAAACAAAGCCCAACCCTTGAAGCATCAAAATACATCACAAAACCACCAGATCCTTCTGATGATGTCAAAATTAGGTTGTAGTAAGATGATCTTTCAACTCTTTGAAACTCTTTTTACATGCCTCAGACTATTAAAATTGCACCTTCTTTTGGGTCAAAGTAGTCAAAGGCAAAGCAATAGAAGAAAACTCTTACACAAACCTCTTATAATAACTGATAAAGAATAAAAATCTTTGAATATCTTAAGGAGAAAAAGGTTTAGGCCAATTCTTCACTGCCTTAGTTTTCTTAGCATAGACTTTAATACCATTATAGGAATTAATATATCCAAGGAACTCCAATGACCTCAACCAAAACTCACATTTTCTAACTTAGCAAATAACTAATGAACCTTGTGGGAATAGATCAATAAATCATCAATGAACACATTGATGAACATATAAAAATATTTCTTAAACATCTTGTTCGTTTGATCCATAAAAGTTGAAAGAGAATTCGTTAGTCAAAAATGCATAGTCAAAAATTCAAAGTGACCATCCCGAGTTCTGAAAGTTATCTTCAGAATATCAAGTTCTCACTCGAAGTTGATGATAACCCGGTCAAAGATCAATTTTTGAGAAATAACTAGCTCCTTGACGTTGATCGAATAAGTCATTAATCCTTGAGATGGGATATTTATTGTTTATAGTGACCTTGTTCAACTTTTGATAGTCAATACACATCGAAAGAGAACTATCCTTCTTTCAAAAAAAGTGAAGCGGAGCATCCCAGAGAGAGATATTCGGTCTACTTATCCAACAAATTCTTTAACTGATCCTTCAAATTCTTATATTTTACCAGAGCAATTCAATAAGGAAGGATAGAAATAGGATGGCTATCGGGAAAAAGACCAATATTGATGTTTATTTCCCTTTTAAGAGAAATACCTGAAATATCATTGGGAAATACTTCAGAAAACTCATTCACTAGAGAAACCAGATGAAGAGCAGGGGCTTCAGAATTTGTATCCTTAACCCATAGAAGTTAATAGATACAAACTTTATAAATTATTTTCGGATAAGGCACGGGATGAATTGACTCTTAAACACAAAATTACTACCCCTTCCTTTCTAGCACTAGATAATTTGGAAATTGACACTTAACCACTCGGGTTCTACAATCAATAAAATCATAACATGTATGAAGCCAATGCATACCAAGAATGATATAAAAATTGATCATACTAAGCTCTACAAGATCAATTGATATGATTTACAAAAACTGATGCTAGTAATTTCAATAGACTCGTTTAGCCAAAACCAAATAAACAATAGCAATATAGACTGAAAAGGGCTCTAACATGATTTTGATGCTAAAATCAAATTTCATGGAAAGATTAGGAGTATAAAAAGAAGGATTTGATCTAGGATCTAACAAAGCATAAACATCAAAGTTAAAGAGTCATAACATACCACTGACACTATCAGGATAATCCTCCAACTCTTGTCGAGTTTGTAGAGCATATAAAATTTTCTAGTGCTGACCGCCAGTAGAACCTGATGAAGTACGTTGCTGAGTCGAATGGTCGAATGTAGTAGTCTAAGTCTAAGGGCGAACACCTACATCTTTACTAGTACCCTAAAGACAATTCCCTCACTCTATGACTCATCTTACCACACCCATAAAAAGTATGAGAACCCGCCTTCCCACACTTCTTACATTCGAGGATAGTCTTTTGACTCGAATCACTCCCTTGAGGCTTAAGGTTAGACACCCTCTCCTTGTTGAACTTTAGAGCTAGAGCACTAGAAGAATATTGACTGCAGAAGTTTTGGCGATACTTAGAATGACCACTATTACCAAACCTCATATGTGAAAAGTTACCACTCTATGTCCTTTCCCTCTCGGACTCTCTAACCTTCTCCCTGAAATTTTATTCCTCAATTTGCTCAATGGGAGTCATCAACCTTAAAATTTCCAACTCTTTGATTAGCATGGAAGTTCTTCACTTATTGACCACCAAGTCAAAAATAATCAACATGGAAGTTCTACACTTTTTGACCACCAAGTTGGAAACACCTGAAATAAACTTGCTCATGCTAGCTCTAGAGTCGACAACCATGAATGGCCCATATTTAGAAAATTTTGTGAATTTCAAAGAATGTTATCTCATGCTCATGTTACCTTACTTTAGATTAATGAACTATAGAATTTTGGCATTCCTTAAATCAAGGGGAAATAAATGGTCAAGAAAGGCATCCTTGAACTCTTTCCACACTAAGGGACCTGCATCCCTAGGTCTTTCATCCTTCCATTAATAAAACCAAATTTGGGCCAGACCTTTTAATTGATATGCGACTAAGTCTTCCTTCTCCATCGGACTAACTTCCATGATGCCAATGATCTTGTGAATACCTCTATGAATTCCTGTTAACCCTCGTCCACATTTGAACCATGAAAATTCAGAGGTTTCATCCCTGTGAAATAATGCACCTTAGTAGCTGACATAACTGCATTTGGATTTAAGAGAGAAACCACCTCACAGTTGGGTTATGATGTGATATCTTGGGCAAGCACTTTAAAGGCCGCTCTAAACTTGGCATGAGAGAATTTTTTCGCCAAGGGATTATTAGGAGTTTGTGGAGCTAGTTTATCCTCTTGATGTTCACATTCGTATCCTTTCTTATGTAGGCATTTTATGGAGGCATGATTATGTAATATGTGAATAAGAGCTAGAAGGAAAACATAGAGAGTTCAACTATATCACAAGAGGCAAGAAGGATGATAGAAGTGAAGTTTACTAAGTGCCTCATAGCCTATCAATCACAAGTGTGGCACGCTTCACACCCATGAACAAGGTTCTACTCAATGTGGCATGTCAGACACCCTAGGACATTTGAAAATTATGCTCTGATACCAAGTTTGTCACAACCTAAGCTAGATCCTAGACATAACACGGTGATTAGAATTATGAGGAAATTCAACCAAGTATCTTACCATACATAACATGAAATGAAAAAGGAATATAGTCAATAATAAATGTAAAATGGAAGATAGTTGATAAACTCAAATTACACCTCCCTAAAGAGGTATAAAGCGGTCGTTGATAAAATACAGAAACTAATAAAGGTTAGGGTAGATCCTATGCATAATATGGTTTGGACTAAGGTTAATCATTTATTAATTATTTTCATGATTTTATTATTTCCTTAAAAGGGGGGTGTTTTGTATAAAAATAATGGATTGATTCAATTTCATGTATCAAGTAACAAGTAACAACTTAATGTGATTTAATTCTATTAAAGACGGAGCTAGGGTGTATGTGTTCTCCACGAATTGTTAACTACATAGAACCTTATATTAGCAATCCTTGTCTAGTGTGTTACACTTAGAATTTTTAAGTCAATTTCACCTAGGACCTTGGTCTAGAAAATAAGTGATTATCACCACACAACCTGATCCATTGATGGGTGTATTCCAGATTACCTTTCCCTTAATCTGTTCAAGCTATTATATGAGTATTGATATCCTCAAATATCATTTTATAATCCCTTTTCCCATCCCCTACCTCTTTGATCTGACAAGTATGGATAATGTGAGTTCTAATGCTTGCACTCGTTAAAAAGCAATAAAAGCAAAGGAAAAAATAATACATGCATGCACACTATTGAAGAATCATATTTCATTAGATCTACTTTATTAATTCTTCATGATTCTCACAACCCTAGGTATGGATTTATGTTATACCCAAAAATTACCAAAATACTTTGAGAGAATAGCGCGCTAGCATAACATATCATCTCTAATTTTTTTACCCAATTCGAGAGAGAAATATTGATCAGGGGAAAAATCATCTGGGTATGTGGTCTTGATTTAATTTTAGGCCACCCGGATTAAAAGATAATTTCTCGAGGTAAAATTTACAATTTTAAAAGAGTGTGCGACAGGTCTGGGTCGCGGACTTACCTTGGCATAGTTTATTTAATCCTTTCCTAATAAAACACATTCGTTGAATGTAAGTTACCTTTTTCTTAATAAAACACATTCGTGGAATGTGATTTATAGGTAATTTTTTGTACGTTTTTCATTTTTAGTGATGGACATTCTAGTATTTTCTCCACCCCTCCTATACTTAAACCATGACTAATATAGTTCATTTTCGATCATGTAAAGGTTTCTAAACACATTCCTTAGACTTTTTACACGATCAATCAAAAGAACAAGCGCTAAGGAGAGGAGAAAAGCTAGGTTTCAAGGATTTTAAGCCAGAATCTTGACATTTCATTATCCAATCTTCATCTCAGGTATGTACGACTAATCAAAATATTGGATTGATTTCTTCCGCATGCCCTACATCTAATTCTATCTTATTGAGAATGAGTTGAGTCTAACCTAGTTTCTTAAATTCTAAATGAGTTAATTGTCCTCATATTGTGTTCCGTATAATTATATATGAGGTTATTATTATTTTCTATCTTTCAATTGATTGAAATTATTACTCATGGCTACTTTCTCATAAACCCTGATTGAATTGATAATCGTGACTTTTACATATATATTTTTGAGAAAAATGATGGCTTTTCTGCATTGATGAAGAGAGTTATTTGAACTAATATATATACATACATACATACATATATATATATATATATATATATATATATTATAGAGTCTAATTGAGTATGAAGGTCGAACATGATTGATTGAAATCAAAAAAAGAATTTTGATGGGATGTGATTGATTTTAAAAGCATATTTTAATGAAAGAACTTTATGATTTGAACATGAGCATTGATTTCAAATGAGTTTGAATTTTCAGATGAATTGAGTTTTTGATTCATTCATGACTTTATTGACTCTTAAAGTATGATTTGTGAAAGGTTAAATAAGCATGAGCGAACATGAGTTGAGTTGAAAGGTTCTTAAACTTTTATTATTTTGAACATGAGACTTTCAAGTATAAATGATTATTTGAGATAGAGTTTTGAGGAGGTTTTATTGAACTTGATAGCATTTTTTTTAAATGAAAAAGAATGATGAATTGAGATGAGACTGTTTTAAAAAGGGCTCAATGAGACCAGATAAGATGATTTGGATTTTTTACCTAATAAATATGAGCATCATATATTTTGGGAGTAATATTGAACATCGATATGGGTAAGACTATAGTTACAATTCAAATCCCATGAACTACGTACTCTGCGTATGATGGAGGGTTAAACATATTAAGTCTCAAAATGATGGACTTTGGTTGATTATGGATCCTATGATAGTGATTCATCCCCTATCCTATAAAAGTATTGGATGGGTGTGGCAAATACATTGCTTCATTGTACATCACTCTCTTATATAGTTATGGTTGTTGGTTGGAGAAACTCCCTAATAATAATACAAAATTATTGATTTAATTTGGAAAACTATGATTGAGTCGATTGAAAGACATTGCATATTTTTGAACTTGCATCTTTATTCAGTTGAGTTATTTTTAGAGTTAATTCCCTTGAGTTGAGTTGAATATGTTTGATTAATTTTCCTTTCAGCTATATTACATACTTTTACATTCCATGTAATGAAGACATTTGGCCTGCATTGTTCCATGATGCAAACACAGGTATTAGAGATCTACAACAGGTGCATCATTGAAGATCATTTCTACTCTCAGCATTTGGTAACTCCTCCTTGCATTCAGAGGAACTCTTGGATTATTTTCTTTTATTTTGAGTATTTATTAGGGGTAGCCTTGAGGGTTTTATTGACACCTTCTTGATAGTGATAGAGGCTTCATAGACAAATAGATGATAGAGTCATGTAGACATTTTGGTTTACAAAACTATCCTTATGATATGAAGTTGATTTTAAATTTTTTTAAAATACATTATTCTTCTCAAAATGTAGATTTGGTTCTCCCACTAGAATGTCTTTTAAATTCATGTAGAGTCTTTTGCTGAGTGATTGAATGTTTGACTAGAACAAGTGATTCTCTTAGGAACCAACAATGGTCTCTGCGTTCCATCCATGTCTAGGGTACTCTCCCAGGGTATGACAAACTTGGTATTAGAGCATAGAGTTCAAGATTCCTAGGGAGTTTATAAAGCTGTGTCTGGTAGAGTCTTACTTATGCATGTGTCATGCACCACACTTATAATCAGGAGGCTATAGGACATTAGGAATTCTTTCACTTTTTTCATATTAAGAGTTTGTGTGATAGATTTTAACTCTATTAAAGTTCTCTTCTTATTCATCCATTGCTCAAATATATTTGACTACCCCGCATACTCATTAGAATAGTAAAGCTTAGATTCGTATTAAAGAGTTACTTTCATATAAAGCATTCAGAGAGTAAAGAGATGACATAAGACTTGAGAGGAGCCGATTAGTGTGCTTAAGTCTATTGATTCAAAAGAATGCACTCTTATTAACTTAAATCGTGCATTGAGCCAAAGCAAGATATACTGCTAAACTCTCTTTCTTAAACCTTGCTCAAGATATTATCTTTGAGAGGGAAGTTATATCCCAAATTTCTTAGTGTTACCATCCAAGAGAATGTAATTTGAGGTATTGTAAGCTATAATTGGTAGAATTATCCTAAAGCTAGAAAGATGGAGTTAGAGGAGTAGAAACCAAATAATGAGAAAGGTGGTTGATTGAGGCATGTAACTAAAAGTATGTACCTATAAGGTAGGTGATGGGGTCATAAAGTGAAGTCCCTTTTGGTTTTGACTAAAGTGTAGTAGTATAATCATCAGATGATTTTTATGTTGAGGTGTCTTTGTGTTAGTAAAGATCTAATATAGTTGTTGAACGAAAGGGAGAAGTTTTCATGAGATCATAGATCTAAACTAGGGTTATGATTTTGAAGAGAAGGCCTCATGTTATTGAGAGGGATATGAATATAACTAGGAAATGAAGTGAAATGAATGGGTAAATAGTATTTTGGTTATGAAAGGACATGAGGTGATAAATTTTAATTAGACAGACAGTGAGACGAAGATCAATTACTTGTCATGAGGTCTCATGAGGAGAGTATTTCTTAATTTCACATAGTAGTTGTAAGTTGGTATAGTGTGCAAGCAGTGTGTGATGTGCTATTTGTATTAGACCCTAAGCTTGAATTTGAGATGAGTGGTGTTAAGAAAAGGAGGATAGCATTATGAGTGTGATAATTCTAGTTTTAAGATTTGATTTAGTAGGCTTGACATGGCATATGCAAGAGATTAAGATATTAATTTGCGAGAAGTGTGTGTTACGAATAGGGAGTATGTGACCCTCAGATATAAATAGTGAATTGAGGCTAAGTCATTTGGTAAGAAAAGGCTTAGGATATGTATCTGAGATAGTATAAGGTTCTAAGAAACTCTAATTTTATGAGTTTCTTTGGGTGACTAGTTAGTATCCTTTACATGCTAATGTGGAGAAGGTTGGATATGAGTTTTTCTTTATATTTAGTATCCATAAGAATTGAGTTGAAGGGAGATGTATATAGATAATAATGAGTCTTTTGTTATAATTCAAGTTTCCTTTAACTAAGTTAGGAATATGTGAACCTATAAGATGAGTGTTTCCAGGCTAAAGAGAATAGGTTGGATCATAAAAGTTAGAGGAAGTGGATTTGTACACCAATAAGAGCAGTAAGTATAGAAATATGCCTAAAAATAGAACGAAGTTAAGGGAAGTATCTTAGAATGAGACCCTAGTAGCAGTTTGATATCTTCAAGTATAGTATAACTAGAGATTTAAGTGTGCATGTGAATAGTGATACTCAACCATGTGGAGCAGTGTGCTTATAGCTAAGTGTAGACAATCAGTCTGCATGCTCAAAGTAGTTACCTTCAAGCTAAGAAGGAGATGATGATGTAATGAATCAAAGTGTGTCTTCAGTTTTAAGTAGTGATGAGTTGAGTTTACTAGGATGAGACATTAGTATGTTTCCATCTCTTACATTCCTTATATTGTAGTCGAGGTGATATCTACAGTTTCCTTGTGTATAAGAGACCATACCCATGTACTTCATGTTGATTCGTGGTCATACTCAGTTCCTAAAGTAATAAGTGGTAACTTCCCTTGGCGATTCTGATCTTATTCCTCATATATATAAATTTCTAGCCATATGTTATATGGGATATGATATATGCTTTCATATTTCAGAGTATACTCAGTTTCACAAACCCATGATGGGCCTTAAAAGGCTAGTGAGATCATGTTATAGTATGAGTGTTATCAAATCAGATTTAGTGAATGAATCATTGTTATGATATGTCGCCCTAAGCCCTTTTAGTGATCCTTTCTTTTAAATCTTGATAGCTATGTGGATGATAGTAGATGAGTGGTGGCAAATGGGATAGATAGGGTGTTCCTTATTATGATAGTTGTAGTGTGCTGATTTTATTTAATGCTATAGACGTGGAGGAAGAGCGAGATGGGATCTTATTGTGTAAAATAGATAGATAAAAGTATTTCGGTGTACCTCTTGGTAGAAGTTAATGCAATTAACGATGTAGAGATTCTAAGATTGGCATGAGAATTCTTAAGAGAAGTGGTTAGAATGATAGGCTTTCATGTGTGGTGGTCATTATGTGAGTGATTGCAGTAGTCTAGTAATGTCATCTTGTAAAGTTTTCAAGTAAGTGTATTGGGATAGTTATCGAACTAGGCTTGAATGGTGTACTGATGGCATGTGAATGAATGCATGGTGTATTAGGTGCTTCTTGATTTGACCTCGAGATTGGTTGAATGTAATGGAAAGGACTAGTACTCTTGAGATGAGGTTCTCTATAGAGGTATAGAACATGAAGCTTGTGGTCTAGATTAGCATAATTATATTATGTGTAGTACACTGTGACTTAGCATTAGGCTAGAACATAATAACAGTATCAAGTTAGACTTGGAGTCCTAGGCCTTGGTGAAGCTAGTCATATGTATCCTTGTGGGAGTTATGAGTTGTAACTGATGGAGAATTGTATGTAGAAAGAAGAGTATTTGAGCTTGAAAGCTATCAGTTATGTCACTTAATTTCATAGTGTCCATACTCTTATATCAGGCTTATAATCCTCTTTTCCGAATGTCATGATAAGTTTTGATGTAAACATTGAAGATTATAGCCCTTCTCTCATTTTTTTCTTTACTGTCGATGTTGAAGATAATGTTCCTATTCCTATCTCTGAGATAGTACCTTCTTGAGTTTAAGTAATTGAGTGAGTGATTCAAAAGCTTGAGTATTTGAGTTCTTGTATTGCATTTGGGGCTTCCAATGATGATATTGATGGTAATATTCCTTTTTTCTACCTTAGAGTTAATGTTCATTCCTAGTTTAAGTATATGATGAGTATTCTTGAGTCTAAGTAATGATAGGTTGATTTTTTGAGTGTTTCAGTATTTTAATTTTTGAACTTTGTGCATGCCTTGTGTAATTTTATAATTTGGTCATCATTCGAGAATGAATGATCCTAAGGGAGAGATGTTGTTATACCTAGAAATTACCAAAATTCCCCTAGTGGATAGAGCTTGCATAACATATAATCCCTAATTTCTTTTTGTCCAATCCAAGGGTAGAATATCAATCTAGGGGAAGTAGGGAAGTGGTCTCGATAAAATTTAAGGCTAACCAAATAAATTGATAATTTCTCAGGGCAAAATTTACAATTCTAGAAGAGTGTGCGATAGGTCCACATCGCAAACCTGCCCCAACATAGTTCATTTTATCTTTTCTTCATAAAACTCATTCTTTGAATGCAATTTACTTTTTTCTTCATAAAAAACATTCGTCGAATGTGATTTATGTGTAATTTTTTCTACTTTTTTTAATTTTAGTGAAGGGCATTCCGGTATTTTCCCTACCCCTCCTATACTTAACCCGTGATTAATATAGGATGTTTTTGACCTTATTTGGATATGTAAACCCATTCCTTATACTTTTTACATATTCAACCAAAAGAAACTAGTACTAAGGAGAGGAGAAAGAGCTAAGGTTCAAGGATTTCAGGCCAGAATCTTGTGATTTGATTGGCCAATCTTCATCTCAAGTATGTAAGATGAATAACAACATTGGATTGAGTAAGTCTGTGTGTCCTACATCTAATTGTATCAATTGTTGAGAATGAGTTGAGTCTAACCTAGTTTCTTAAAATTTGAATGAGTCAATTCTTCTCCTATTGAATTCCGTATAATTATGTATTGACATTATTGTTGTTTTCTATCTATCAATTGATTGAAATTATTGTTCGTGGCTACTTTCCCATGAACCCTAATTGAATTGATAATCATTACTTTGACATACATATTTTTGAGTAAAGAAGATGGCTTTTATGCATTGATGAAGAGAGTGATTTGAACTAATATTATAGAGTCTAAATAAGTATGAAGGTTAAACATGATTGATTAAAATTGAGAAAGACTTTTGATATGATGTGAATGATTTTTAAAGCATATTTTACTTAAAAAAACTTGACAATTTGAGCATGAGCATTGATTTCAAATGAGTTTGTGATTTCATATGAATTGAGTTCTTGAGTCATTCTTGATTTTATTGAGTCTTAGAGTATGATTTGTGAAATTCTTAAATAAGCATGACTCGAGCGTGAGTTGAGTTTGAATGGTTCTTAAATAAAATATTATTTTAAACATGTGTATTTTAAGTATAAATGATTGTTTGAGATAGAGATTTGAGGAGATTTGATCCATCTTGATAGCATGTTATTTTAAATGAAAAAGCATGATGATTTGAGATAAGACTGAGTTTTGAAAAGGATCCAATGAATCTAGATAAGATAGTTTGAATATTTTACCTGATAGATATGAGCCTCATATATTTTGAGAGTAGTATTGAGCACCAATTTGGGTAATAGTATAGTTACAATTCAAATCGCATGAACTATGTACCTAGTGTAGGATGGAGGGTTAAACCTATTAAGTCCCAAAATGATGGACTTTGATTGATTGTGAATGCAATGATAGTGATTCATCTTTTGCCCTGCCAAAGTGTTGGATGGGATTGGTAATTACACCGCTTCATTGTACATAGCTCGCTCATATGGTGATGGTTATCGGTTAGAGAAACTCCCTAATAATAATACAAAATGAATGATTTGATTTGATTGAGATTGCATACGATTAAGTTGATTTTGAAAAACTATGATTGAGTCGATTGAAAGACAATGCATATTTTTGAACTTGCATGTTTATTGAGTTGAGTTATTTTCATAGCTGAGTCCCTTGAGTTGAGTTTAATATCTTTGAGTAAGTTTCCTTTTAGCTATATTACATACTCGTACAATCTATTTACTAATGCCATTTGGCCTGCATCATTTCGTGATGCAGATAAATGTATTTTTTTTTATTTTTTTTTTGGGAACAGACCCTACACGAGGCTCCCACCTCTCGTGCACAGTCAGAGGTTGAGCAACACCCCCAAGCCTTAACATAAATAACAAAAGTAAAAAAAAATACAAGGAGGGGGACATAAACCTTACCTCCGATCCTATGGTGGTTCATAAGTCAGCTAACCTATTAAGGTCGGCTAACTCATCCCCGAAACAAAAAAAGGGCTAACTATAACTAGAAAGCAGTTAAACCTATGAGAGGACTTCTCCCGGTACAATTCGACTAATAAAGCATAAATGAGGGAGATTCTAAGATTGGCATGAGAATTCTTAAGAGAAGTGGTTAGAATGATAGGCTTTCATGTGTGGTGGTCATTATGTGAGTGATTGCAGTAGTCTAGTAATGTCATCTTGTAAAGTTTTCAAGTAAGTGTATTGGGATAGTTATCGAACTAGGCTTGAATGGTGTACTGATGGCATGTGAATGAATGCATGGTGTATTAGGTGCTTCCTGATTTGACCTCGAGATTGGTTGAATGTAATGGAAAGGACTAGTACTCTTGAGATGAGGTTCTCTATAGAGGTATAGAACATGAAGCTTGTGGTCTAGATTAGCATAATTATATTATGTGTAGTACACTGTGACTTAGCATTAGGCTAGAACATAATAACAGTATCAAGTTAGACTTGGAGTCCTAGGCCTTGGTGAAGCTAGTCATATGTATCCTTGTGGGAGTTATGAGTTGTAACTGATGGAGAATTGTATGTAGAAAGAAGAGTATTTGAGCTTGAAAGCTATCAGTTATGTCACTTAATTTCATAGTGTCCATACTCTTATATCAGGCTTATAATCCTCTTTTCCGAATGTCATGATAAGTTTTGATGTAAACATTGAAGATTATAGCCCTTCTCTCATTTTTTTCTTTACTGTCGATGTTGAAGATAATGTTCCTATTCCTATCTCTGAGATAGTACCTTCTTGAGTTTAAGTAATTGAGTGAGTGATTCAAAAGCTTGAGTATTTGAGTTCTTGTATTGCATTTGGGGCTTCCAATGATGATATTGATGGTAATATTCCTTTTTTCTACCTTAGAGTTAATGTTCATTCCTAGTTTAAGTATATGATGAGTATTCTTGAGTCTAAGTAATGATAGGTTGATTTTTTGAGTGTTTCAGTATTTTAATTTTTGAACTTTGTGCATGCCTTGTGTAATTTTATAATTTGGTCATCATTCGAGAATGAATGATCCTAAGGGAGAGATGTTTTTATACCTAGAAATTACCAAAATTCCCCTAGTGGATAGAGCTTGCATAACATATAATCCCTAATTTCTTTTTGGCCAATCCAAGGGTAGAATATCAATCTAGGGGAAGTAGGGAAGTGGTCTCGATAAAATTTAAGGCTAACCAAATAAATTGATAATTTCTCAGGGCAAAATTTACAATTCTAGAAGAGTGTGCGATAGGTCCACATCGCAAACCTGCCCCAACATAGTTCATTTTATCTTTTCTTCATAAAACTCATTCTTTGAATGCAATTTACTTTTTTCTTCATAAAAAACATTCGTCGAATGTGATTTATGTGTAATTTTTTCTACTTTTTTTAATTTTAGTGAAGGGCATTCCGGTCTTTTCCCTACCCCTCCTATACTTAACCCGTGATTAATATAGGATGTTTTTGACCTTATTTGGATATGTAAACCCATTCCTTATACTTTTTACATATTCAACCAAAAGAAACTAGTACTAAGGAGAGGAGAAAGAGCTAAGGTTCAAGGATTTCAGGCCAGAATCTTGTGATTTGATTGGCCAATCTTCATCTCAAGTATGTAAGATGAATAACAACATTGGATTGAGTAAGTCTGTGTGTCCTACATCTAATTGTATCAATTGTTGAGAATGAGTTGAGTCTAACCTAGTTTCTTAAAATTTGAATGAGTCAATTCTTCTCCTATTGAATTCCGTATAATTATGTATTGACATTATTGTTGTTTTCTATCTATCAATTGATTGAAATTATTGTTCGTGGCTACTTTCCCATGAACCCTAATTGAATTGATAATCATTACTTTGACATACATATTTTTGAGTAAAGAAGATGGCTTTTATGCATTGATGAAGAGAGTGATTTGAACTAATATTATAGAGTCTAAATAAGTATGAAGGTTAAACATGATTGATTAAAATTGAGAAAGACTTTTGATATGATGTGAATGATTTTTAAAGCATATTTTACTTAAAAAAACTTGACAATTTGAGCATGAGCATTGATTTCAAATGAGTTTGTGATTTCATATGAATTGAGTTCTTGAGTCATTCTTGATTTTATTGAGTCTTAGAGTATGATTTGTGAAATTCTTAAATAAGCATGACTCGAGCGTGAGTTGAGTTTGAATGGTTCTTAAATAAAATATTATTTTAAACATGTGTATTTTAAGTATAAATGATTGTTTGAGATAGAGATTTGAGGAGATTTGATCCATCTTGATAGCATGTTATTTTAAATGAAAAAGCATGATGATTTGAGATAAGACTGAGTTTTGAAAAGGATCCAATGAATCTAGATAAGATAGTTTGAATATTTTACCTGATAGATATGAGCCTCATATATTTTGAGAGTAGTATTGAGCACCAATTTGGGTAATAGTATAGTTACAATTCAAATCGCATGAACTATGTACCTAGTGTAGGATGGAGGGTTAAACCTATTAAGTCCCAAAATGATGGACTTTGATTGATTGTGAATGCAATGATAGTGATTCATCTTTTGCCCTGCCAAAGTGTTGGATGGGACTGGTAATGACACCGCTTCATTGTACATAGCTCGCTCATAAGGTGATGGTTATCGGTTAGAGAAACTCCCTAATAATAATACAAAATGAATGATTTGATTTGATTGAGATTGCATACGATTAAGTTGATTTTGAAAAACTATGATTGAGTCGATTGAAAGACAATGCATATTTTTGAACTTGCATGTTTATTGAGTTGAGTTATTTTCATAGCTGAGTCCCTTGAGTTGAGTTTAATATCTTTGAGTAAGTTTCCTTTTAGCTATATTACATACTCGTACAATCTATTTACTAATGCCATTTGTCCTGCATCATTTCGTGATGCAGATAAAGGTATTTTTTTTTTTTTTGGGAACAGACCCTACACGAGGCTCCTACCTCTCGTGCACAGTCAGAGGTTGAGCAACACCCCCAAGCCTTAACATAAATAACAAAAGTAAAAAAAAATATAAGGAGGAGGACATAAACCTTACCTCCGATCCAATGGTGGTTCATAAGTCAGCTAACCTATTAAGGTCGGCTAACTCATCCCCGAAACAAAAAAAGGGCTAACTATAACTAGAAAGCAGTTAAACCTATGAGAGGACTTCTCCCGGTACAATTCGACTAATAAAGCATAAATGAGGGAGACTCTCCCCTTCCATGAGAAAACAAGAAAGTAATCTACACTAGTCCTATTCAACTATGCTACGTACCATACATAGCTAAATTGAAAGAAGAACAAGTATATGAACCTTCTATCTCGCATGGGGTGGGAAAATTCTTTTCATCTTTGCCCTTTTTAGTCTTGTCATAACAGGTAAGTCCCAATGGAAGGTTGCATCCACTTCAGGATTGAGCATATATCAGCTAAGGAGGATGAAGGTAGCGTAAGTATATTGAGTTGTAGCAACCAGCATCCTTGGAGTTGTTGAGGAAGGCCTTGAAAAAGCTTATTGCTTGCTGCAAATTGAAGCTGTAGTAGCTTTGCTTGTGGCTATTGTTATGGAGTAGAACTGCTGCTGCCTTGTACCTAGGCCATTGATGTTGTGGTTGTTCAGCCCAGCTAGTAGATGATCTTCTTTTGTGCCTATATTCACAATCAAGCACCTGCAAGGGGATCCAAATAATTTGGTATGGTTGCTGCAGGTAGGGGAGGATGTTGGAGGGTGCTGGAGAGCTCCTGGTATGTGGATCTGCACATATAGATAGCCAAGGAAGCAAGCAGTGAAGCTTGCTGCAGTCCTGTAACCAGTTTGTTGTTGCCTCTGTAGCTGAATTGGTAATATGCTTGTTGTAGATCCCTCTTTTGGATTTGGGATACCTGCATAGACAACCAACAACAGAAAAATACACAAACAAGTAAATGTGCATCTCCTTGTTGCTTCCTTTGTGATTAGGTTGCTTATTGGTGTCAGTTACACAAGAGGGGAGGTTCTTTGTTGTGATCAGGTTCAGATTCTTGGAGTACCTGCACAGCCAAACAAAACCAACAAAACATACAACCAAAGAAGTGTGCAAGCTGCTGTAACCAGTACTATTAGCTTGTATTTGTTCCTTGTCTGCTGGAAGTTGGTGGAGCTGTTGCAGATGTTGACGGAATGCATCTGGTATGCATGGAGAGGTGATTGGAGTAGGTGAGGCCCTTGCATGTGTGGCTATTGTCTCCCTTTTTCTGAGACTTTGTGTACATGCACAAACAATTAACCAAAGAGCCACACAAGTATGGGAGCTGTGAGGGCTGTTGCAGTCCTGTAGGCAGCTTCTAGTTGCCTCCAAAGGGGAGTTGATCAGCTCCTTTGAAGGTACCTTATGTGCCAACCAGGATGGGCTTTGAGTACAAGGTTGTCTCCCTCTATTTGACTCTTTGTGGAACTATACACAGCTTCTTGTTGCCTCCAAAGAGAGAGTGATCAGCTCCTTTGAAGTGTTCAGCTCATTAAAGTACCTGCACATGTCCACAAAAACAAGACAACATGCTAACAAGAATTGTAGATGGTCCTTCTGAGTTGCAGGGTGAAGTTGTTGAAGTTGTTTAATGCTGCTGCTGGGGCTGTTGTTGTGGAAGGAAAAGGACTGAATCACAATGCTGGTGATGCATCCCTGGCTTAAAAGTTTGACTGAAGGTGGCTTGCAATTTGGAAGGATCCAGTGTTGCTGTTTGATGTGCCTGTATACAGCTTCTTCTTTCCTTCTTAGCTGATGTGTTCGACTGCTTGTTGTTGCATGTTTCTGTTCCTGCAAATAACAAGTGGACATAGCAAGGAGCTCCAGGAATCTTGAGGTGTAAGAGAGCTGTTGCAGGTGCTGCATCAAGGAATTTGGCATGAGAGTAGTGTTTGTGTGTTGGTGAATTCCTAAGCTGCAAGGTTGTTGTCTCCTCAGTTCAGAATATGAAATGGGGAATAAGTTGGTGGGATTATATGTTGATGAATCAATCCAGCAACCTGCAACAATACAACAAACAACCAAAAGCAAAAAAGAATTTGCACCAGCTAGCAAAAAAGAAAGTTCTTCCAGGAGTGCTTTGGAGTCTGTCAGAATTTTCAACGACGCTCGACTAACGTCTCCAATTATCCGATTGAGTTGAAACTTCTTGAGATATATCCAAACAGCCCTTTATTTAGGTCTGCAAGGTTTGGAGATTTTTTTTTCAAGTTGGAAAAAAGGCCCTCCTTTTAGGCTTAAGGCAGCTGAAATTTTCGATGTCGCTCGCCTAACGCCTCCAATTGTCCGTTTGGGCTGAAACTTCTTGGGCCTTGTCAATATATTATTTTGTAAAACCCTGCAAAGATTGGAGCCATTTGGACAGGTCCACATGCTGCATCTCACCCTGCACATGCTGCCCTACTGAAGCTTAGATGTTGCAGGGTGGTTGGAAGTTGTATTTGTGCTTTTCTCTATGTATTTATTGTTAAAGAATGTTGATACATCACTCCAGGGACCTGAAATAATACAACAACCAAAAACAAACAAAACAAGGCTTGCACAAACTAGCAAAAAGGAAGGGACCTCAGTAAGAGCTTTGGAGACTATTATCTTTTTCCAAGTCGCTCGACTAACGTCTCCAATTATCCTTTTGACCTGAAACTTCATGATGTTTGCATATATGTCCTTTTCTTTATCCCTGCAAATTTTGAAGGATTTTTGCCCAAGTTGGAAGTTCCAAAAGGCAAAATGCATTCTCTTTAGGCTTAAGGCAGCTGAATTTTTCAATGTCGCTCGCGTAACGCTTCCAGGCTTTGGACAGGTCCACATGGTGCAACTCACCCTGCACATGTTGCCCTGCTGAAGCTTAGATGTAGATGTTGTAGTTGTAGTGTTATTGCTGTATCTTCTGAACTCCAAGATGCTGTGAGTGATTGCAACTCCTCTTGTGCATGATATTTGTATCTGCTGAATTCCCTGCTTTACTTCTAGAATTATGTTTTTATTTCTACTGAAGCAATAAACAAGGGAGACTCTCCCCTTACAATAGGAAATAACTAGGTGGAATAAGAAGAAGTAAAACAAATTACAGGTAAGTAGTCTATTATACATTGGGAATGAGATCAGTCAAGAGGGTAGTTTGATTCTTTTCAGAGTTTTCCTTCTGAAACTTGCCATTCCTAGCTTGTCCATCTTGATGTAACCTTTTGTTTCCTGTGGTAGCTGCTGGATGTTGTAGAAGTGTTGTGTATCATTGAACCTGTGGCTGCATTTTGATAAGGTATCTGCAGGATGGTTTTCTTCTCTAAATATATGTTTACACTGAAAGAATTCCAATTGTTGGACCAGGGATTGTAACTTTGTAACATATCTGTGAATGCTCCAAGGTGGCTTAAGGTCTTGTTTCAGCCACTTAGTCAATAGTTGAGAATCAACTTCCAATATCACTCTATTATGTCCATGTTGAATACACCAAGTGAGGCCAATAGTTGCTGCCTGCACCTCTGCTTGGTTATTAGTACCCATTTCCAATAGAGTTGCAAAGGCATATATTAAGTTACCATTGTGGTCTCTTAGTATTCCCCCTGCTCCAATTTTCCTAGGGTTGTCTAATTCACTCCCATCAGTATTCAATTTCACAATGGAAGATGGAGGTCTGATCCACATAACTTTGGACACTCTCATGTCTTGTTGACACTGTTCTATCATAGGAACCAGTTCCTTCCAGCTCTGTGGCCACTTAATGTAGGGGAAAGCATTGTGTATCAGCATGTAAAGGTCCTTGACTATGGAGAATTTAACTCTAGTAGTACTAGATTTCTTTCCTCCATACTTACTTGCACATCTATTCTTCCATATATGCCAACATACAAAGATAGGAGTGGCCTGCAACATGAGCTTCTAAGCCTCATTACTGGACTTGGCAGTCCACCACTTCATTAGTATGCTTCTCAGTGAGCAGGACCCTTGCATTATCCCCCATGATCTAGAGAAGTGTTGCCAAATATGCTTGGCAAAATTTCCTGAAGCAAATATGTGATCTACATTGTCCAATCCTGGCCTGTAACAACAAGAACATGTTGTTGGTACTATTCCAAATTGGACAAGTTTATCATTAGTAGGGAGTTTCTGTCTCAGAACTCTCCATAGTAGAAAAGACACTTTGAAGGGAATGTTAGTGTGCCAAGTGCACCCATCAGTCAGGGTCTTGGCTCTTTTCTTTCTAACTAATTCCCATGCTGAATTAGAAGTAAAGTTGCCATGTGAAGTCAACTTCCAGCATGCTTGATCAGCTGTGTTAGGGTGATAGTCTATCTTAGTGTCTAGTATCTGCTGCACCAGCTGAGGTGGGGCATATTTTCTGATTTTCTACACATTCCACTCCCCATTCTCAATATATTCAGATACTCTAGTATTTTTGAGTCTAGGTAGATGGTTGTTATGATAAGCTAGGGGGCCAATACCCAACCAATCATCCCACCAGAAACTACTTGTACCTGAGTTGATGTGCCAGTGTATATGTGGCTCAATATCAATTTTATTAGCCATCATGTGCTTCCACATAATAGACTGACCTGTGTGCCATTTTTTTATCACAGGATGAGCCCTCTGGCAGTATTTAGCCTTCATAAATTCTCCCCATAAAGTCTTCTTAGACCTGAAGGTCCACCATTGTTTGTATTGCAAAGCTAAGCACACATCTTGTATTTTCTTCATACCAATACCCCCTTCTTCCACAGGATAGCTGAGGGTCTCCCATGATGCCCAGTGATATTTCTTTTTCTCCTTGTCCCACCCCCAGAAAAAGTCAGCTATGAGGCCCCTGATCTGATTCATAGTGGTAGCAGTAGGTCTGATTGCAGACATCAAGTGGATTGGTAGTGATTGCAGCACTGATTTCACCAATTTTGCTCTGCCTCCATAGCCCAACACTTTAGTCTGCCATCCTCTGATTTTGCTTAAAACTTTAGACACCATACTTGTATAGTAAATGATTCTCTGCCTTCCAATGTAGAGTGGACAGCCCAGGTAAGTAATGGGACCATGTGTCCACTTGAAGCCTGTGATCCTGCTTATCCTATCAATAACATCTGGATTGGTATTAAGAGGAAGCATGAACTGGCTCTTGTCCTTGTTGATTAGCTGGCCTGAAGTTGTTTCATAAACCTTCAAAGTCTTGGTAATAAGAGTCATGGAGAAGTTGTTGGTAGCAGTGAAGATGATTACATCATCTGCAAAGCTCAAGTGGTTCACTTGGGGGCCCTTTCTTTCCATGTGAAATCCAGTATATAGGTAGTGTTGGTTAAGATTATTCAGCATCCTGGATAGTACTTATGCTCCTATAATGAATAAGGCAGGTGACAAGGGGTCTCCTTGCTTGAGACCTCTTGTGGAATGAAAAAATCCATGCCTTACCCCATTGATGATGACTGAATACTAGTTGTTAGACATGATCCTCCACACCATATCAATAATGACTTCTCCAAATCCCATCCTTCTCATGACCATACAAGTGAAGGACCAGGAGACCCTGTTATATGCCTTAGCCATATCCAACTTGATCACTACATTGTCCCCTACATTGGGTTTCTTAATGTTGTGAATAATTTCCTGTGCCAGCATTATATTTTCTGATATGCTCCTACCTTTAACAAATCCTGACTGATTGTCTGAAATGAGCTGAGGTAGAATAGGAGCAAGTCTGAGACAGAGTAGTTTGGATATGATCTTGCTAGTGAAATTGCTGAGGGAGATGGGCCTGTACTCTGACAGTTTGTTGGGGTGCTCAGTTTTAGGAAGTAGAACCAAACATGCATGAGATATGTACCTAGGAATACAGTGTCTATTGAAGAAGTGTTGCACTAGCTTCAGCAGATCATCACTAATGATATCCCAATATGATTGAAAGAACTTGCCACTCATGCCATCTGGCCCTGCAGCTGAAGTAGGACTCATAGAAAATACTACCTCTTTTAGCTCCTCCTTTGTAGGTATGGATTGTAGTAGTTCATTCTGCTGATCATTAACTATCTTTGGGATGCATTTAATCACATCTTCATTGATATGTTTCTCCTCAGCAGTAAAGAGTTTCTCAAAGTGTGCACAAGCTGCACTTGCAATATTGTCATCACCCTGGATAGAGTTTCCTTGTTCATCACTGATCTGATGGATGAACAGCCTTCTTCTTCTCCCTCTGATGATGGCATGGAAATAATTGGTATTGGCATCTCCATCTTTGAACCATTGCAATTGAGTTTTCTGCTTCAAAATGGACTGCTCTATCTTCAAATACCTGATGTACTGGGCATTTATCTGATTTAGCTTGGCTCTGTTATCCTCAGAATTGTCTTTGATGATATTCTCTTCAGCTTGTATCACCTGTTCCTCAAACTATTTGACTGAAGCAAATATATCACCATATTGATTTCTAGACCAGTGGCTAAGGGTATTAGAGACTCTTTTCAGTTTTTGTTGGAAAGTCCTCATTGAATTTCCATCCACAGGTCTTTCCCAGCAAGATCTTACAGTATCAATGAAGTTTTCATTCTCAAACCAGCAGTGTAAAAACTTGAAATATTTGATAGTATGACTTTGTCTTTCAGTACATTCCAGCAGGAGAGGGCAGTGATCAGAACCTGTAGAGGCCAAGTGATTAAGAATGCTCACAGGCATGACCTCCAACCAAGCATCATTGACCATGGCCCTGTCAAGTCTCTTCCATATTCTGGCATCTGCATCTCTCTTGTTGCACCATGTGAATTGTTGTCCATGAAAACCAAGATCAATGAGTCCACAAGCTTCTATGACACTAATGAAATCAAGGCTCTTCTTCATGTTGTAAGGTTGGCCCCCCATCTTCTCTTCAACATGAGTAATTACATTGAAGTCTCCAATGGTGCACCAAGGTTCTTCCATATCAGAGAATTGAAGCATCTTGTCCCATAATTCTCTTCTCATGTAGTCTTTGCATTTGGCATATACAAAGGTAATGAGATATTGTTTAGGCCAAGCTGCATGTCTGATCTTACAGGTAAGCTGTTGTTCATCCTGATCCACCAGATTGCACACACAGTCTTTGTTCCAAAATAGCCATATTTTGTTGTTGGGATTAGATATGGCATTATCCATACCTAACTGAATTCTGTAGAAGTGGAGTTGAGATTTGTTGGAGAAAGGTTCCAGCACTGCAATCATAGAGAGCTTGTGATAGTCTTTCAACCTTTGTAGTCTGTCTAAGGCTCCTTGAGTATCAATACTCCTTGCATTCCAACATAGTGTATTGATCATCATAACTTGTAGGATTTAGACCTTGTGTTGATAGATAAAGGTATTAGAGATCCTTAATAGGCGCATCATTAAAGATCATCCAGAAGCACTCTTAAGTCCTTATCTTTTATTTTGAGTATTTTCTTTGGTGGTAGCCTTGATCTTGTCATTGGCACCTTCTTGATAGTGATAGAAACTTCATAGACAGATTGATTATAGTGTCGAGTAGATGTTTTGGTTTCAAAACTATACTTATGATATGAAGTTGGTTTGAGATTTGTTTTAAATACATTATTCTTCTCAAAATGTTGATTTGGTTAGCCCACTAGAATATCTTTTAAATTTATGTTGAATCTTCCCGATGAGTGATTCAATGTGTGATCGGACCAAGTGGGGGAACCACCAATGGTCTCTGAGTGCCGGCCACATCTAGGGTACCCTCCCAAGGCATGATAATTTTTCTACTCATAATTATGTGATCACAATTAACAATAATGTGATTAAAATAAATCATCCACTGACAATAACAAGTACAAAAATTCACATGCTTCAACTAAATCAGAAAGTAACTTCAATTGTAATAATCCAAGAGTTCAAGAATTCAAACCGAAAGTAGTTTATGTTTAATTCCTATCTCCCAAAACATGCATAAGAAACTCAAAAACCCAAGAAAAATATCTATAGAAAACTAATCCTAAATAAAATAAATCTATGAAAAACATAAAAAATAGGGCGATTAGGTACTACGACTCGTTCCTATGAATCATAAGAAAATTGAAAAGTCATAGACGTAGTGGTAACCCAGTCTTTCGTTCAGTTCATCATCTCTTTTCTATGGGCAACTTTTTATAGCTAGTAACAATTCTTACATCTCGTAACCTCAATTGTAGGCCAAGTCCTGTACTTCAATTGCTCCTGTTAACATCTACAGTCGTTTCTACGGGTTGTAGAAACTATTACGGTTCGTAGACAACGCTTGTAATTTCAAACTTGCCTTCAGATGTCAACAATGCTTCTATGACTACCACCTACATCTTGTTCAAATTCCTACGGCTCGTAGGTTGGCATCTTAAAATCCCACTTTAAGCTTCCAGTTCACTATGTTTCAATCTTTTATCACCATAGCCTATTTTCCTGCAAAACAAACACAAATCACATAAAATCTACTAACATATGATCAAAAGACATGCAATTTCTTAAGTTTAAAGGATTACAAGTACCACAAATCCACGGTACATCAACACCCTTAACTTAAATTGGTTGATTGTTATCAAGCGACGCTACTATCACAAAACAATACAAAGCAAAATAAGATCAAGAATTTACGGCAATCACATGGATTTTCAACTTATTACACCTCCAACTTTTCATTCAAACATCAGTGCAATCAGTATCTCAAATCAAGCTAACTCATGTAGATCAATTTGTGACATCACTATACCAATGGACATATTTACATAAACCGACAACAATCACCAAGATCATGACTCTTCGACAATGTTAGTTGGGCCTCACAGAAAAGATGTCCCATTTTCACACAAATTTCAAAACATTTCTTTAAGACCAAGGACTTGGTAAACTTTCAATGTCACAAAACAAATTCTAACATTCATGCACAATACCATAGTTGCCCTTATTTTCAATATTTAGACTCTCAAATAGTTGAAGTAGGATCAGTATAGGAATTTCTCGACTTATAACATAGGCTCGGGGACAAGTGCGGTATATTTAGATTATGTTGAATTTTTTCCCTCCTAGATACTATATTAACTTAGTTCCATGTTTTGCAACCCATAACTTGTTTCACCCCTATTTTCTTCTTTTCTTTATGATCGGGTATGGATTTCTCTATTCCTTCTCTAAAATTTCTTATGATTGGTAGTTTCATTGTTTTTACTCATTTAAACGATTCTTTTATCATGGTCACACCTAATTTATGTTGTTTTTTTCTCTCATTACACCTCTTTTCATATCCCTTATTTTCTCATTTTCCTCTATAGTAGCAACCCTCAACTTAGGATTTCATGTTGAGTTGAAGTGCACATTACCCTAGAGGGACCAGGGCCAAAAAAAAGATTTACAGTTAATGATAGGGTTCAGGATTCAGGGTTCAGGGTTCAGAAACCCTCAATTGTGTTTATTCAAATAAAATGTCTTTTTTCAGGATTAAATATTTGGTTCAAAGGGTACAATTTCATTTGGTTTGTTGTTTTTAGGATAAGTATATTATTTTCAATAATGACCTATGATTCTTTCCTAATCAAAATTCAATTATCACAGTATGACTAATAGGACAAGTTGTATATTGACAAAAATATTAAGAATAAAAAAATACCTCGCACACACACATGGTATCAAGTTCCATTATCAATTATCAATTTTTGGTTCATGTTTCAGCTTCTGTCATGCATATCCTATCATTTTATCATATCATATAAAGATCCTACATAGTCAACATCTCAAATAAATAGATACAACACTTCATCAAATTTTTGGAGGGGTCTATTTTACCATTTTAAACATTATAACCCTCATGCCATAAATTCCTATTCTTTCTTCACATTTATATTCTAAATATGCTCGTTCAACATATATAAAAGGTACTCAAGGAAAGAACACAGGCAAGAAAACCCCAAGGACTTAATCGAGTGTCTAAGCTACACATACTTCACCTAGATACTCATAATGATAATAACCACCCGACCCCTTCTCAAAAAGTCAAGCATTGTCCCCAATGCACTATATAAAAAGTAAATACAAAGGGTCAAGACAAAACTGTGTCGCCTATGCGCTGAAGTATTATAGAGAGGATATTTGGTCCATCGGTGTGGAACCCAGTGTGTGTACATTTATATCCACCTTAACAGATGGGACACCATCAGTAGTATCCCTCCAACCCAAATCTCCAATCAACTTTTGCAACTCTCTCTCTCGTCGCATAGTCTCATCATGTCTAGAAGCTTGTCAAACCTCCTCAAGGAGCCTATTATCCTTCCTTGCATCTTATGTCTTAGCCTAAAATTCAGTTCAAGTTTCCTCACGGGGGCATTTTTCAGATGGACATGGAAGCTCCTCCTTTTCAAAGAGATTAACAGTGAAAGGAGAGAGTGTAGCCAAAGATGGGAGCGATGGTGCCGGTGTGGTAGACAAAACAATGACCTCAGACCAAAGCCTCTTTATCTTAGTCTGAATCCTAATCAAATCGAGGCTCGGTGTGGTCCTAAACTGCTCACTCACGCTCTACTCAAAGGCATTTATCTGTCCATATATACTCCTATCTCGCTCATCTAGTACAATATTTATCTTCACATCATCCCGCTCCTCAGACACCGTTATAACTTTTCATACCCAAGGATCAAGTCATGGACTAGTATGGAAAATTAGGTATCGGTATGAGTCTACCTCAGCACTAAATTGTGAAGTTACTTGGTCGAAATAGTGACTAAGCCGATCAAATATGGTTGCAAAATGCTAGAGGGAGGGCTGGTAGTAGATGGGGAAGTCATAGTGTCAACTCCACTTAGCTCCACATTAGTATATTCCTCCTAGGGTGCAGATTTGTCAGCATTTAACTCTGTGGTATGCCCAACAAACATCTCAGGTAGCCGTACCTCAAGTTATAGTGCCCATCATTGGGTAACTAAATTTGTATCATCTTTTATTACCCTAACATTGTGAGTTCGAGTTACTTCAATCAATGTATCCACCCCTTCTATTATAGGCATCATAGACTCTCAATATAAGGTGAATATCAAGAAAGAAAATGGGATGGTGGTGTTGATCTCGGTGATGATGATTTTAATAATGTCAACCTCATACTCGACCATCAAATAAGCTACCATCGCTACTCTATTTGGAGTCATATGGTTATCAACCATAGTTGGGCAAAACTAGTGTCTGATGATGGTCCACCAGAACTTTTCTGTGAAATCAGTGATGCAATTTTAAATAGGGTATGATGGGATACCCAATTTGTGGAAATACGATGCTCTTCAATATGGCAACTAATCCACCTTATCAACTATCTTCACTTTGACGGGTCCTTTATCACATTCTAATTTCAGGCTATTTTAATCCTATGATAGAATTCATTAGTTGTGGCAGTCAATTGAAAATTCAGGCCATAGAGGACTCATCATACCATCTCCTCGGATAGATGAACTAGTACTTCCTAGAATAGTGTAGTTAAGGGAGGAGGCTTCTCCAACTCCTATTTTTTTCCAATTCTTTCTTCTTTATCATGGCCACATTGGAGGTGTAGAATTCTCAAACCATTATCAATTTTATTTCCTCGATGGGTGACATGAAATCACATCGATGTCGGTGGAATAGGTCTTGAATTTTTGGGACCACACCAAGGGCGGATGTCAAGACGCATAGCTCGTCAGTTATGGTCCATCTGGAGCTATGTATGTTATTCAAATCTTGTCTCATCCGATAGAAATCAAACATTCCCTCAACACACCACTAGTTGGATCACTCGGATATTCAAATGTGTACTTCTAAGCATTTGTCAAGATCAAAATCCTTGAGTCATGATGACGCCTACTATGACCCACCAGTAGGCAAGCCAACTTATATCGTAAATCTACAGCTAATGAGATGTAAGGGTAGAAGACCAACATTCAAGCTAAAAATAGTAATCAATAGAAGGAACACAAATGAACGGGCAGAGGGAAACCAAAAATATACACAAATAAAAGATCCCTCCCAGAATTTAGATGCCACATGTACAGAGCTACTAAAAAAATGAGTACAAGTCCCAAAAGTAAATGAAGAAACAAGATTGTCTCAAAAAGTAAAAGACAAGTTGTAAATATATATATAAAGGGAGACAGGAAAATCCAGAATGTTGTATGCTCACCCTTATTCTAATCAAGACTACAGCTAGCTCGAGATCAACGCTAATAGCTAGTGCTCAGAACTTCATCACAAAAATAAATGTAGATTGTAGTATAAGTACCAAAATAATGGGTACCTATTAGGCATCATAGGCCAACTTAGCAAGAAAAGCAAAAGTAATATGAAATACGAGAATCTAAAACACTGCTAGAGAAAAGAATAAGAGAACCAACTTGGTATATACAGGAGCATACTCACACACAAAGAGAAAGAGAGAAGCTAACTAACTTCGCTAGGCTCCTATAAATCTAACGAATACACTCGTGTACAAGTCTAAAATCAATAACCCAAACATACACCTATAAGCCTGATAGGTGCAAAGATAGTTTAAATGAAATAAAGGAATCCAATGTAGTACCAATAGTATCACAATTTCCCGTGGACTTAAACTGAACCATTCTGAGAGCCTAAAGCTTTCAACCCAAAACTGGAAGGAGTTAAGGACTTGACCCGAATGAATATGAAAGTATCAAGGATATGAACTTATATTTGGAAAAACCAAGGACTTGAACCAAGGATGAGGATAATCGTGGACTTGAACCACATGTAACAATGACAAAGGACTTGAACCAAGGTAATAGTAGCTATGGACTTAATCCAATGTTGAAATATAGCTATGGACTTGAACCAAGATTGTAAACAGCGTTGAACTAGAACCATGGCTAAGTAGAGTAAGGGACTTGGACCAAGGTTAGAATACCAAGGCAAGGACTTGAACCACGCCCATTGGAGTGATTTGGAGACAATAACCATGAATACAAGCGGTCATAATTAGGATCAACAAAAACTCAGCATTACGAGGAGTATCCCCAATCTGAGTGCTATAAATAAATCACTTCATCCTAAATCACATATAACTAGAATCGACGAATGGACTTCTAGAACAAGGAATATAGTGGTACGGGATGGACCAATGAAATCAGGTTATTATGGATAAAGGTTCTAAGAGTTGTGTCACTACTTATCTAAAGCACAGACTATCAGACTCAAGTTTGTTATATCATTCTACAGGGAGCTAAGCCGGCTAAAGCAATGTCAGAGAAGTCTCAATCCCTAACGGGTCTAAAAATATGCAAGTCTATGGAAATAACTAGTCTAAGACTAGATGAAGTCCAAACATGCTTCCGATGATATAAACCAAACACACAATACCCACCATAAGGTATCGATGATAAAAAATAATAGTAGACATGCTTCAAAAATTCAAATTTCCCAATAATAGAGCCTAAGGCATGGTTTTTAGGAATTTAGCATGATCAACACCTAAATATCCCTGAATTCACACAAATCATCATACAATTGCTAGAACATGCTCAATCTAAGGATGGAAAACTCGTAGCTTACTTAGATTGAGCATGTTCTAGCAATTGTATGATGCACCATCTCAAGTAACTATAGTTTTTCCCTTCCATACGGCCTTGGAATGCTTTCATGCTATTAAAATAGAATCACAACGTCAATACCGCTGTTTTAACAATAAAATTAACAAATTTGGAGACAAACCAATTTCAGAGTGAAAAATTAGAATATGGGACCCACTCTGGTAATTTTAGAATTAATTTTGTGAAAAGGTCCTAAACATTACCCCAAACTTGTGTTAAAAATGGAACACAATTCGAGACTTGAATCATTGAGAAAAAAGAAATGCATTAAAATCTCAATTTAAGCTAAAGAATCAATTAAGGAAAGAAGTTTATTACACAAATATACCTAAAACTATGAGTCTCCAACTCTTTCCAATGATTCACATGCGTTCTCCTAGTCATTCCCCATAGTCCAGCCTTTGAATCACTCAATTTGGACAAACATCAAAGAAGATATGAGCCTTTAAAGTTTTGGATTTGAGCTGGATTGCGTCTGGTTTTTATTTAAGAGACCAGACGCTTTTTGTCTTTACGGCCACGGAGCCTTACACTCAGAATCTTATGCAACTTAAAATTTAATCTTCACAATCCCGGAACCTTAGGCTCGCAATTGTGGGCAACTTAAAACCTGCTCTTCATGATCATGATGGAGTCTCACGATTGCGGAGAGTCAATCAACCTGTCCCTTGTGATAGCAGAGGATCCCTCATGAATGAAAAGGCCTTTTGGCTAAAGCATCACAAAAACAAACCACTATGCTCACGAATACAAAGGCCTTTGGTGGCTTTAACCAGCAAAGCGATGCAATAGAACTTTTGGTTAAGTCTAAAGTTCCGACGTGGCGCTAAAATTCATTCGGAATCCCATGAATCCAAACAAGATATGCTACTCCACAAAATTCGACATTTCAGACTCAATGGCACCTTTAAAATTCCTATATAAGTTTATTTTAATGAATATTGGGTCCCATATCTAAGTGTTACATTTAGCCCATTTCTACAACGGGCCTCGAGAAACAAACGAATGGCTGTTCTAGACCAAACTCGACATCTTACAACTAATTGCAGTGATAAAATTTTCATTCGGGTGAATTTTCCAAGAATTTTGAGCAAAGCCAACCTTAGACAAAATTCAAAAACTAAAGAGCCAAATATCCCTAAACTCGTACTGAATGCCTCGATAATCATGTCGACCATGATACTAGATTTATTAGGCTATTTTGGAGCTGATAGAATGGTCATAATTTCATTTTGAGGTCGTTTACCTAAAGTAATGACCGATCACTTTCCATGTTATAAAAACTCTAAAATAGGGTAATTGTCATGAACTGACTTAGGGTGTAGTCATAACACGGTGATCAAATCCTCAAAGAGCTCCAGCAAAGTCTCTTTTTCATATCATAAGCATACATAAGGTAAAGTAAAATCGAAAACATTATGAGAGAGTCTAAACCATTAATAGAAAATGAAGAATGTCACATAAAAACATAGACTAGAAACATTTGTCCAACTAGATGCCTTTACTCATGAACATGGGCAGGGGCTAAGACATTTCCCTATCTCACCTTCAAAATGAAACATAAAAAATTCTTTAGAAATAACAACAAACTTGATAACTAGTCCCCGATGAATGTGGACTCACCACAACTTCATCGGATAGAAAAGCTTAACTAGCCACATAGATGAATAAGATCCTCAACCTCAACCTCTATATTATGAGATAATATAGGAACAAAGTATGCATTAGTATGTTGGAATATAATAAGTATGAGGGCATGACATACAACATGAATCATAAGATGCAATGACCAAGATTATACATGATAAAAAGGTTAAGTCATGAGGAATACCGTGATGATCAAAGAATTTTAAGAACATAGTTGGAGATCATAAAGTAGCATGATAACCATAAATATATGTGGGATTACCATGCGAGCTATAACATCGAATCTCATTGTCTCTCCATACACCTTTTATATACGCTATATGTGGATCCACTAGCTTAGCCATAAGGCAACTTATGGTGGAATGTAGTTTATGGGACATGAGGCTGCTACTAAGTCTTTTGGTAGGATCCCTACCTCCTTTCCACTCGGTGCTAAGTCAAATCTCACAGAATACATACATGAAAAATTAATCATAGTTAACATATCATAAAGTAGCTCATTTCATAACATAAGTGCAATGTGAGTATCATATTTCCACATTACAAATAATACATACATAATTCATATCATTAGTCCTTAAGTCACCACATAGGGTCCCTAAGTCACCTTTTCCATAATTTGTATGAAGAAAGCATAATTTAAAACATACTTGGAAATCATACTTGAATAGTCATACTTGAACCTAAGTTCATGTAATGGAGAAGTAATTCATTCTTGGATGAGAGATTAAATCATAAATTAAATGTAATTCATGAAGGAAGAGTAGTTGATGAGAAGTAAGGATCAAAAAAACAAAAGAAAAGAATTTAATCACATACGGCGTATTTGGTGAATGCATTTTCTAGAAAACTAGGCGATGGCGCTATAGTGGAGCGTGACGCCAAGGTGTAAAACACTGGGTTGTCTACAGGCGCTATAGTGGGGCATCGCTCTAGGGGGAAAACAATAGAGACACATTCCTAGCGCGATTGTTGTGCGCCGCCCCAGCATTTTTCTAGCAAATTCCCAGATTTTTCATCATTTTTCATGAGTTTTCACCCCCTATAATGAGATCCTAAACCCTAATTAATAATATAATAAATATATATATGAAAAACTACAAATCTCAAGAAATTACCAATCAATTTATACCAAAAGTAGATTTGAATTCACAAAATACATCATAGCTCATGTAATTGAAGTTGAAATTAAGAAGATTCCAAGTTTTAATTGAAACTCATAGAAGATTTAAAAAATTCTTTCGCCTCCATGGGTAAAAGGTACCCATGGATGAATCGCACATACCTTGAATACAAATTATGAGGAAAACTTGAAGAAGAACTTGAAGATCAATAGAGAATTTAAGAAGATTCTTGCTAGGTCTTCAATGGGGGTCTAGAGAGCCCTTTTGTAGAGAGAAGATTTTTAGGATGGGTTATTAGTGAATGAATGAGGAAAATTAAGAGCTTTGGGAATTAAATAGATTAGGAACCTAGCCCAAAAACTGTCTAGATTCATTCACCCTACAAAAATAGGAAAAAGACTACTTTTCTCTTAATGGCAATCTCCCTTAACCTACCAATGGATTCACCAAGGCTAATTATTCCTCTTATTATGCCATACCCTATCTTTCTTACACCTAGGATATTAAAATATCTCCCCTTTGGGAATATTCATCCTCGAATGAGATAGGAGCTAGCTCGAGTAGAATAGAGTGAGTATGCAGCAACCCAACATGGATGCAACATTGCAACTTCTAACTATTCATAAAAAATCATTTTCATGGTATGCATGCATATGTCATGACATAGAGGAGTTAAAACATATAGGTTTTTAGATGATTTGAGCATAAATGTCTAAGTAACTTAGGATGGGTCGGAAGGAAAGGTATAAGGATATCGTTTCCTCATGTCTACTTCCGCTTCCCATGTAGTGCTTTCGACTTCTTGATTTCTCCATAAGACTTTAATGGATGCAACCTCTTTGTTCCTTAATCTTTTTACTCGATGGTACAAAATCTCAATTGGGATCTCCTCATACTCACCTTCTCCATTGACACAATATAATTTGAATCACCTACAAACTTTCTCAATATTGACAAATGAAATATTTGATGAACCAAAGCCAACTCAAGTAGCAAGTCTAACTCATATGCCACTTTTCCAAATATGCTTCAATATTATATAACGTCCTACATATCTAGGACTCAACTTTCCTTTATTACCAAACCACATTACCCCTTTCATAGGTGAAACCTTCAAACACACCATATCATCCATATCAATTTCAAGATCTCTCCTCCTAGTGTCCGAATAGGACTTTTGATGATTTTGAGCCTTCAACTTTTCTCTTATGAGCCTTACTTTCTCCATTGCATGAACTACCAAATCTCACCCACTTCAAACCACCCCACCGGAGACTTAACTCTTCTCCCATACAAGGCTTCAAAATGAGTCATTTGGATGTTAGACTGATAACTATTATTATAGGCAAACTCAATCAATGGAAAATGTTCATCCCAACTTCCTTTAAGATCAATCACACATGCCTTTAACATATCCTCCAAGGTTTGAATTTTCTTTTGGATTGTCCATTAGTTTGAGGATGAAAAGCGGTACTTAACTTTACTCTAGTACCAAGACCTTTTTGAAATAACTTCCAAAAATATGAATTGAATTGAGTACCTCTATCCGATATAATCGACTAAGGAATACCACAAAGTTTCACAAGTTCATAAATGTATAGCTTAGCATAGTCTTCAGCACCATAAAAAGTCTTGACTGGTAGAAAATGTATTGATTTTGGTCATTCGGTCCACAATGAACCAAATAGAATCATGTTGTCTTCTAGTACAAGGCAAACCCATGACTAAGTCCATATTCACATCTTTCCACTTCCAAGTAGGGATTTTTATTTCTTGACCTAGACCTCCCGGCCTTTGATGTTCAACTTTTACTTATTGACAATTAGGACACTTAGCCACGAACTCCGCTATCTCCTTCTTTATGCCATTCTACCGATATATTCCCTCAAATCACGATACATCTTGGTGGATCCCGAATGAATTGAATACCGAGAACTATGGGCCTCTTTCAATATCAACTCTCTTAATCCATTAACATTTGGAACACATAAATGACCTTGGTAACATAGTACCCCATATCCCCATAGGGAGAAAGCCTCAACGGCCTTTTTGTCAACTAACTTCTTCAATTCAACCAATATCAAATCATTGTCTTGATTGGCCTTGACGACTACCGCAAGAGACGATTCTGAATCATTATATATAAGAACGACTCCATCATTGGAATCAACCAAACTCACACCTAAATGTGCCAATATATGGACCGCTTTAACCAATTCCCTCTTACCTTCCTCAACATATGCAAAACTATCTATAGATAACTGACTAAGAGCATCTGCTACAATATTTGCCTTACCCGAATGGTACAATACAGTCATGTCGTAGTCTTTTAGGAGTTCAAGCCATCTTGTTTGCCTAAGGTTCAAGTCCTGTTGGCTAAAAACATATTGCAGGCTTCTGTAGTCGGTAAACATATCAACATGCACACCATAAAGATAATGGCACCAAATTTTCAAAGCAAACACCACTGCCATGAGTTCAAGATCATAGGTTGGATAAATTCTTTCATGTACTTTAAGTTTCCTAGAAGAATAGGCTATAACTTTACCATGTTACATCAAGACATAACCCAAACCCACACGTGAAGCATTACAATAAACAACAAACCCATTTGAACCTTTAGGCAATGTCAAAATAGGAGACGATGTAAGACGATCCTTCAATATTTAGAAACATTTCTCATATTCATTAGACCATTGAAAATTTGCTCTTTTTTTGTCAACTTAGTTAATGGTGAAGCAATAGATGAAAACCCTACAACAAAACTTCTATAGTGTCTGGCTAAGGCCAAAAAGCTTCTAATATCCAAAGGAGATAATGGTCTAGACCAACTGCCTCCATTTTCTTTAGATCTACCTTAATCCCATCACCAGACACCACATGGCCAAGAAATAAAACTTTCTTTAGCCAAAATTCGCACTTACTAAATTTAACAAATAATTGCTTATCTCTTAATGTTTGCAAGACAATCCTCAAGTGACCCTTATGATCTTTCTCATTTTGAGAATAAATCAAGATTAACACCACTACAAACATGTCCAAGTATGGCTTAAAAATTCGATTCATCAAATCCATGAATATAGCGGGAGCATTAGTCAAATCAAACGACATTACTATAAATTCAAAATGACCATAGCTTGTTCGAAAAGCCATTTTAGGAATATCACACTCCCTTACCCACAATTGATGATAATCAGAATGGAGGTCAATCTTAGAAAAGTAGCTTGCTTGTTGTAATTGATCAAATAATTTATCTATCTTTGGAATTAGATACTTGTTGTTTATGGTAACCTTATTCAATTACCAGTAGTCTATACATATTTGGAGTGACCTATCTTTTTTCCTAACAAATAGCACGGGAGCACCCATGGTGAAATACTTAGTTTGATAAAACCTTTGTCCAACAAATCCTTTAATTGTTGTTTTAGCTCCTTAATTTTCGCCGGAGCCATACAGTAAAAAGGAATAGAAATAGGTTGGGTATTGGGAAGTAGATCTATGCCAAAGTCAATTTTCCTTTCAAGAGGAAAACCAGGCAAATCATCGGTAAACACATCGACAAAATAATTAACTATAAGGACTGACTCAAGAGTAGGAGTTTTGGGTTCGACGTCCCTAACTTGCATAATATAATAAATGCACCCCTTGGAAATCTTTTTTCAGGCCTTAATATACGAGATGAATCGACCCTTAACCACCAAATCATTACCCTTCCATTCAAAAATAGGCTCATGAGGAAAGTGAAACTTAACCACATGAGTCCTACAACATATGGATGCATAAGCGGCATGTAACAAATCCATGCCAAGAAAGATGTCAAAATCAGTCATGTCGAGTTCAACAAGATCACATGGAGTAACTCTGTGAAAGATCCATAAGGGATAATTTCTATAAGCTCTCTTGGCTAATATCGAATCACCAATGGGAGTATAAACTGAAAAAGGTTCTAATAACACTTCGAGGCATACGTCAAATCGCATAGTAAGGTAAAGAGTAACAAAAAAAAGTTGGCACCCGTATCAATCAATGTATAAACATCAAAGTTGAAGACCCGTAACATACCCATGACCACATCGGGAGTCTCATCAATAACTTTCCTAGCATGAATCAGTTGTTTCCTTGGCCAACCTTAGATTGAGCTTGGGCGCCTTGTTGCACTTAGCCTCCTAGAGGACGACCTTTTCCACCCTTGGTGGAAATATAAGGGCACTTGGATAACATATGGACTATCTTTCTACATCCATAAAAACACCTATTCCCATCAAGAATTTCCCTCCATGATTCTTTCCACACTTTGCACACTTAGGAAAACAAGGGCTACTAGGGTTCACACCTCCTCCTTTTTGAGCTTTAGGCTATGACATCCTATCCTTAGAAAAATTCTTCCCCAAGCTTTGTCCATGTTGAGAGTGTTCACTACTACCACCGTCCTAAAATTGGAGAACCCACCTTCATACTGAGCCCTTTTAAAATTCCTCATCCTCATCTTTTTGAGCTTTTCTACTTCAATTTGTTCAATAAAAGTCATGAGCCGAGATATGTCCATCTCCTTAATAAGCATAGTGGTACAACATTCCTTAGCAACCAAGTTGGACACCCCCAATATGAATTGACTCATTCGGGCACGTGGATCAGCAACCAATAAAGAAACATACTTGGATAGCTTAGTAAACTTGAGGGCATAGTCCCTCATCCCCATATTTCCTTATTGAAGATTTATGAACTCCAATAATTTAGCCTCCCTTAACTCAAGAGCAAAAAAGTGATCATGGAAAGCAAGTTTGAAAGTTTCCCATTCAATAGGACCTTCTTCCACCCTCTCCAACTTCCATTGAGTGTACCAAACTTTTGCAACACCCTTAAGTTGGTAAGCCGCCAACTCCACTTTTTATTTCAAAGTCATCCCCATAATGCTCACTATCTTGTAAACCTCATCAATGAAATTTAAGGATCCTCATCAACTTTTAAGCCATGAAACTCCGGAGGATTCATTCGTGCAAAGTCCATTACTCTTGAGGCTGGAGTAGGAGCATTAAGAGGAGCCACAATCCCTTGGTTGGTCACCACTTGGGCTAGCATGATAATGGCAGTTCGAAACTCTTCATTAGTCACTTGGACCAGTAGAGGACCATTGTATTGAGGAGATGGAGGAGCTTGGGCTTCATTAGCATTATTTCCCCTTGGAATTGGTGGTCTTCTTTGAGCCATTCTTCTGAAAATTACAAAGAAAGACTGTTAGGGAAAAGAAGTCTTACGGTAAACTCTATAGCACAACATAGATCATGAAAGAAGTGAGAAATCCTAAAATGTGTTATAGCCTCCTATTCATAGATGTGGCATGCTTCACAACCATTAATAAGGTTCTACTTGATGCAGTATGTTGGACTCCCTAGGATACTTGAACCTCGTGTTCTGATACTAAGTTTGTCACTACCTGACCTAAGGTCTAGTTATAACACGGTGATCGTATCATAAGCATACATAAGGTAAAGTAAAAGTGAAAATATTATAAGAGAATCTAAAGCATAAATAGAAAATGAAGAATGTCACATCACAACATAGACTCAAAACATTTTTCCAACTAGATGCCTCTACTCATAAAAATGGGAGGGGGCTAAGACATGTCCCTAGCTCACCCTCAAAATAAAACATAACAAAGTCTTTAAAAATAAAAACCAACTAGATAACTAGTCCCCTATGAATGAGGACTCACCACAACTTCACCAGATAAAAAAGCTTAACTAGCCACGTGGATGAATAAGATCCTCAACTTTAAGCCCTACATTATGAGACAATATAGGCAAATAGTATGCATTAGTACATTGGGATATACTAAGTATGAGAGAATGACATGAAACATGAATCATAAGATAAAATGTCTAAGATTATACATGATAAAAAGGTGAGTGAAGTCATGATGAGTACCGTGATGATCAAAGCATTTTAAGGACATAGTTGAAGATCGTAAAGTAGCATAATAGTCATAAAAATATGTGGGATAGAAACTATAACCGACATTAAGACCATGCGATCTATAAAATAGAATCTCATTCTCTCCCCATACAATGAAGAAAAGGGGAATCTACTTGCCATAGTAGACTCTAGCCCGCTAAGTGGGTCATGTACATATGCTATATGTGGATCCACTAGTTAAGCCATAAGGAAACCTATAGTAGCACGTAATTTATGGGATATGAGTCTTCTACAAAGGCTTTTGGTAGGGCCCCCACCTCCTGTCTACTCGGTGCTAAGTTAAATCCCACAGAATATATACGTGGCAAAATAATTATAGTTAACATATCATAGACATGATCATAGGTTTGAAACTCATAAAGTAGCTTATTTCATAACGTAACTACAATGTGAGTATTTTCTTTGCATATGACAAATCATACATACATAATTTATATCATTAGGCCTTAAGTCACCACATAGGGCCCTAAGTCAGCTTTTCCATAATTTGCATGAAAAAGCATAGTTCAAAACATACTTGAAAATCATACTTGAATAGTCATGCTTGAACCTAAGTTCATGTAATGGAGTCGTAAGTCATGATTGGGATATTAAATATTAAATAAAATGTAATTCATGCATTTGGAAGTGTACTTGATGAAAAGTAAGGATCAACAAAACAAAAGAATTTCATCACATACGTCGCACTTGGTGAATGCATTTTCTTGAAAACTGGATGATGGATCTATAGTGGCACATCGCGCCAAGGTGTAAAACACTAGGCGCTCTGCAGGCGGTATAGTGGCATGCTTCCCTAGTGTTTTCCAATAAATTCCCTGATTTTTCATTATTTTTCATGAGTTTTTACCCCTGTAATGAGATCCTAAACCCTAATTACAATATAATAAATATATATAAAGAATATACCAATCCCGACCAATTACCAATCAATTTACACCAAAAATAGATTTAAATTCACAAAATACATCATAGCTCATGTAATTGAAGTTAAAATTAAGAAGATTCCAAGTTTTAATTGAAACTCATTGAATATTTAAGAAATTCTTTAGGCTTCATGGGTAAAGCGCCAAATGCCCCCAAATTTCACAGGCTAAAGCGTCAAATGCAGCCAAAATCACACTAAATGTATTGATACCCATGTCAGCCATGCTACTAGCCTAATTTGGCTATTATAGAAATATGGAACCATCAGAATTCCATTTTGATGTGTTTTCCCTAAAGTATTGACTACAATTAAGTTTTTAATTTATAAACCCTCCAAAATAGGGAAATAGGCTTAAAACCCAAACGAATGACCAGGTGACCAAAAATTCAATGCTAGCAAGTTATAAATGATCTAGTGTCGCAAAAACAACACTCCAATTGATGAAATGAATGTACTAATTCAAAAATAAACTTGAGAGCCATTACAGTGTTTCGTTGTTCCTCCAACTGATTCAGACCCAAAGATGGATTTGGATCCTGACTCCTCACCACTTTCTTCTTTCAATGATTATTCCCTCTCTTCAAACTAGGAGGATGTGTGTGACACTACAGTAGCGATATTGATGGGCTTTAAAATTGTTGTATATTTCTTACTTTGGTTATGGATCATTCGGTACTCGATAGGTCAGTCGGGTAAGACTTGTTACTCCTCTTCCAATCCCACTAGCCTCATCATCAATTAGATCATCTTGTAGTTGAGCCTTAAATTTCTGATCCTTGGCGATTTTAGATGGGGATGGAAAATGTTCCTCCATATGTTGGTTTTTATTTAGGTGGCATAGTACCTGCAGAGTTAATATTAGTATCTAATGATTAGGAAAGAAATCAAGGAAATGAAGAAAAGTACAAGAATATTGAAAAATTGAAAAACATGTTTTTGGTCCTACAAAAAGGTGTCTATGGATAGTAGAAGACTCTACAAACCGTAGGACCATGTTGTAGAAAGTAGGACAACATTTCAGACTTACTAAAAGTTGAGTTACGGACCGAACTTACGATTCGTAGAAGATTCTATGAACCTTAGGTTAAATCATAACTCAAACCTTGGGTTACTGGCTTGGGACCTTAATTTGTAGGAGACCTTCTTGCGAGACATAGAAAGGTATACAACCCGTAGAAGGTGCTCATACGATTCATGTTCCTAAACCTAAGGTACTGGTTTAGGATAGTAATTTGTACGAGCCCAACCTACAGACTAGAAAAGAGTCTACAACCAATAGTACTCATAAAGTTTGGTGATTATGATGTTTAATAACTAGTCATTGGGGAAGTTCTACGAAGGTATCCATAGGTCATAGGGTAACTTATGGACCGTAAAAATCCTCTGTAGATGTGAACCCATATTAGTGCCAAAACTTCAACATACCAAAGATTCAATTTTGTCAATTTCAATCAGCCCCAAAAGTATATTTACATTAACACACCCAAAACACTCTCACTTTTGATGCCTATGGTTCAATTTGACCTAGTTACCTATTTCAATTTTGATTGAACCCTGAGTCTAGGTTTTATATAGTCATAACCCTCACACTTAATGAAATTGGACAAAAGTCCTACCTTAGTATATGTAGTGCCAAGGTTGTGAGAGTGTATTGTTATGACTGGGAAATGGATCTTTTGCGATCGACTTCACTAATCCACGATTTTAACCACTGGGATTGGTCTTTGCGATTTGAGGGAAATAGAGAATTGGTTTATGGGGAATTTAATGGTGTGTTGGTGGAGACCTAGTGGTGTGATGGTGAGATCAGACAGGAACTTTGAAGAAAATGGTATGGTAATTTGGTGATGATAATGGGAAATTTGATAACTGATTTGGTCATCTTGGGTATTAACTGAAAGTGGGGTGAAGAAATTAAACATTGGAGATTTTATGTTTTGTTATTTGTAGGTCAGTTGAGTTGAGTTTAAAGAACTAGGTGTTCACAAGGCCCATCTACGGACCATAATAAATACTTTGATCCGTGGATGGGTCTCGTAAATAGCTTTGATACTTAGGAAAATTTAGAAAACATTCCTGGAGTATATGACTCTAGTCTACAAACTGTAGGATTTTCTATGATTTGTAGAGTACACTCGTACAATTAAAGCTTCTATAAGGCTTGATATTTTGGCTTCTATTAATGAGATCTATCAGTCGTAGGACAATCTACGACCCAAATAAACTCTCTGTATGGACATACGTGCTTGATTTGTCATGCATTCACTTTTGTTCTTTAAACACGTAACCATATTTAGACCTACTCTTTTTCCTTTTATTGATTCTATTATTGCACCGACCCTAATATAAGCTATAATATCCTAAAAAAAGACTAAATAAAAATTACATCAAAATAAACAACATATTAGGTTACCTCCCAGGAAGCATTCGATTTAACATTGCGGCACTATGCAGGCTCATTGATTACTCAGACTTCACCAAGTGCCCATACTTCTACATCATTGATCTCATCCTCGGAACCCATATACTCTTTGATTCTTCGCCCATTCACTTTGAACTTGGTTCCATTTTTCTTTTCCAATTTGCCACACCATGTGGGAAGACTTGCATCACTAGGGATGGTCGTACACACTTTGACTTGAGTTTGCCACGAAATAAATGCATCCATGAGTTGAAGAGAAGGACAAAATCTCCAGGTGGAAATTTTCGCTTTTTGATTTTTTGGTCGTGATACTTCTTCACTCTCTCTTTGTACAAGGATGAACATTCATACGCATTTACACAAAACTCATCAAGATCATTTATTTGATTCATCCTTTGCTTTGATACGTTGTCCCAATCAAGATTCAGATTCTTTAGCTCCCACATGTCTTTGTGCTCCGACTCTATGGGTAGATAGAAAGGCTTACCAAACATAAGTTGGTAAGGTGACATACCAATGGGAGTCTTGAATATAGTGCGATATTCCTATAAAGAGTCATCAAACTTTTTCACCCATTCCATTCTATTTGCATTCACCATCTTTGCAAATATTTTCTTGACTTTGCAATTGGAGACTTCAATTTGCTCACTAGTTTTTTGATGGTAAGGAGTTGCTACACTATGTTGAACCTCATAGTTCTCAAGCAACATTTTTAACAATCGACTGTAAAAGTGGAAACCTCCATCACTGATTATTGCCCTTGGTGTACAAAAATAGAGAATATATTATGTTTAAGGAAAGTGGTGTCACGTTTTGCTTCATTGTAGGGAGGTGCAACAACTTCTACCCATATAGACATAGATAGTCAATCGCAACAAGTATGTACTTTATTCCATTCTAACTAACAAACGGTCCATAAAATTAATCCCCGATACATCGAATAATTTAATTACAATAATACGAGTGAGTGGGAGTTTGTGTTTCCTTGAAATACCTCCTTCTCTTTTGCAATGATCGCAAGACTTGGAAAAATCATGACCGTATTGATGAATTGTCAGCCAGTAGTACCCACATTGCAAAATTTTGTAGGCTATTTGAATACCACTATGATGACTTCCAAAAGGTGAAAATGACATGCCTCCAAAATACTCATCATTCGACCAGAGGTATGCATCGATGAATAATCTCATCAGCATATACATGGAAGAAGTATGATTCTTCCCAAAAACGTTTTTCACATAAGACATGAACTTTTGGTGTTGGTGAACATTCAAGTCAGAAGGCTCCACATCACTTACCAAGTAATTAGAAAAATTGACAAACCATGGAATTAGATCATGTGATGCTACCAACACTTCTTCATCAGGAAAAGTGTCATCTATCTCAACTCAATTTCTAACTTTAGCATTGCCTCTTCTTTAAGTCTAGATAGATGATCAGCAACCTAATTTTCGATCCCTTTTCGATCTTTAACCTCAAAGTCAAACTCCTGCAGAAGTACCACCCAATGAATCAGTCTCAGCTTAGCATCCTTATTTGCCGTGAGATATCTCAATGCATCATGATCAATGTGTACAATTACTTTTGTTCCAAGCAAGTAGGATCTAAACTTTTTGAAAAGAAATATTATGTTAAGAAACTCTTGTTCGGTCACTATGTAGTTCCTTTGAGCAACATTGAAGGATTTGTTTGAATAGTAGATGGGATGAAGAATCTTCTTATGCCTTTTCCCTAACACTACACCAAGTGCTACTCCACTTGCATCACACATAACTTCGAACGGTTGTTTCTAATCAGGTGCAATAATTATACATGCTAAAATCAATTTCTCTTTCAACTTTTCAAATGCCTTCAGAAAGGCTTCATAAAAATTAAATTTCTTCTCCTTATTAAGTAGTTTGAATAACGGATGTGCTTTTTGGAGTAGTCTTTGATGAAGAACCAGTAAAACCCAACATACCCCAAAAATCTTCTAATGCCTTTGACAGAGATAAGAGGGGGCAACTTTTTAGTTACCTCAATTTTTACTTAGTTGACTTCAATGCCTTTGTTTGAGATCTTATGGACCAGTACTATCCCCTCTTTTACCATGAACTGTCACTTCTCTCAATTTAGCACAAGACTCCATTGTTCACCCCTTTTTAGTACAACACCAAGATGAGACAAGAAATCATTGAATGAGTCACTAACCACCAAAAAAATCATCTATGAAAGCTTTAATTATGTCCCCATCAATGTTTGAAAACATAGACATCATGCAACATTGAAAAGTTGCTGGTGCATTACATAATCCGAATGACATTTTTTTTAAGGTAAAAATCCCATACGAGAAGTGATAGCATTTTTCTATTGGCCTTCGGGTGCGATGAATATCTTATTATAACCTGAATAACCATCAAGAAAGCAGTACCATCCTTTGCCAATAAGACGGTCTAATATTTTGTCCATGAACGACATTCGGAAGTAATATTTTTCTATCTATTTTGTCATCTTATGATATTCCATACTCTACAACTAGGTACCGGCCTCATCTGGATGAGTTCATTCTTTGCACTGGGCACCATAGTGGTTCCTCCCTACTTTGAAACATATTGAACAAGACTTACCCATTTACTATCGGCAATCGGGTAAACCACTTTAGAATCTAACCACTTGATAATATTCTTCTTGACTATCTCTTACATAGGTGGATTAAGTCTCCTTTGGTGCTCAATGCTTGGTTTGCAGTCTGGCATGAGTTTGATTTTCAGAGATCATATGCCAGGTGGGATGCCTATGATGTCAGCTATGGACCATCTAATTGCTCGTTAGAAATTCCTCGAGAAAGATGTCAATGCTTCTACTTGACTTTGGTTAGGATCGGCAGATATTATCACCAACAAAATGTTGTCGGGCCCCAAGAACGCATATTGAAATTTAGAAGGAAGAGCCTTAAGCTCTAAAATTGGAGGTTCATCAATGGATGGTTTTGCAGGCGGGGCTGCATTATTCGTCAAATCTAAGTCATATTTCTTTGGTGAAAAATTGAATTTCTCCATACAATCGAGTGAACTAACAATCTCCTCGTACTCTTCAATGATATCTCTATTGAAATTTATGATCATGGCAGCTAATGCCTCAACATACAATCTCTGCTCAATTGGTATCTTAGGTTGCACTTCATCTGCAAGATCAATCATAGAAATGACTCTCAAATCATTATGATGTTTCATTGTTCGGCATACAGTAAAAACCACTTCTTTATTATTCAATCTAAACTTCAATTGCTAACTCTTCATATCTACAAAAACATGTCCAATGGACAAGAATGGTCTTCCTAGAATGATAGAAACCTCAAAATCAACCACATTATAAAGAATGACAAAGTTTACTAGGAATATGAATGATTCGACCAGAACATCATAAGGAATGCCCACATGATTTTTTATAGTACGAGGTGCATTGACTTTGGTTTAGGGGATCCTAAGCCCAATTATCAAAACACTGCTAACAACATCAAGTTAATGGTAGCACCTAAGTCACACAAATCCTTGGCAAAGTTGAACACTTCAATAGTGCATGGTATGGTGAACATTCCAGGATCCTCCTTTTATTTAACAAGTGAGCGAGTAGCTATTGCACGACAATGATGGAAGTTGTTGTCCAGTTGAAAGATCACCTATATATTATTTATAACAAGATCCTTCTTAAACTTTTATATACCCGGGCATTTGCTCTAATATTAAATCAGAGGAACGTTCACCAAAATTTTATTCAACATAGAGAAGAATTTGAGATACTTTCCATCCTTGGCTTTCTTTCTCAATATCTGTGAGAAATGTGGGGGATTCGTGGCACTGGAATTGGAGTTGAAGTAGATTATTTCTCTTTGTCAACCCCCAAATAAAGCTTTTTATTCCCTTTTTGTGGTTGTTCGGTGCCGAACTTCTCTCCCTCTACTTTCTCCTTAGATTTGCTAGCTTTCTCATCCCCACTGAAATCGTAGTCATGTGCATCATCCTTAATTTCTAGCATTGGTGGATCAACCATTTGAGCACCACTCGGGTAGTTACACCCATGCATTACTCATCGGTCTTAGGATTTTTTATTGTCTTGCTTGGGGAGAGTTCCTTTCTGGTATAGATTCAAAGATGAAGGTCTTTGACCTAATTGTTTCTCAATAAGCTTGATGGATATAGTATGTGACTCTACTTTCTAATTCATTCCAGAAAGATCAATGTGTATCTCCTTAAGATTCTCCTCAATAGAGTCATAGTTTACATTATCTTTGACATCATGACTTCATTCCTTGCAAGTATGGATCCCCCATCTCAATTTCTGAGTTGTATGTATGCACCACTTTTGTTCTTATCTCTCCTTTCCCAATCACTTTCTCTACCTTTCCCATGGTTTCATCATTGTATCTATTCTGGTTGTAGTTGTTCTCATGGTTGTAGTTCCTCTCACAATTCTAGTTGTCACAATTATAATGGCCTTCCCAATTGATGTTTCTATAGTTTTAACCTTGATTTCCTTGATCTTGGTGCCAAGAATCCTGTTTGGAAGTTTGGTCATTCATCCAGAAACCACACTCCCCATTTCTTATTTGCATAGTATGCTGTCAACCCTCAAGTTTACAACCTTTACATAGCCGACAATCGAAAACAATTGTTGATCCCAAGAGACCCCTTGGCCTAGCTCACTCACTCAATAGAACACTCAATTCATGTAATGAATAACGCGAGTGGGCATTTATAAGATATTCTCATCAATCCTTTAATAATAATTTAAAGCACTCAAATTAAAATATGACTCAAAGTCATAACTCAAACAATGAATATCATAGTTTAACATAGACTTTGCAAGACTCACACTAACTCCATTCCACCTAGTCTATGAAGCCCCTAATTGACCATTAAGAAGGTGTCGATACAAGACCACCAATACCTCAAAATAACTAATAGAATAAAAAGGAATCTTAGAAAGAAGGAGCTCCTCTAAATGCAAAGAAGCCTCACCAAAGTTAGAGAACATAGATGCTAACAATGAACCTGTTGATGATCTCTAACACCTGTATCTACATCATAAAACAAAGAAGGTCGAATGACATTTGTACATGGAATGTACAGTACATAAAATGGTGGAGGGAAAACATACTGTCACTATACAAAATGGGCCATGAGTGGCACCCACACTTAACCTCTTAGGTGGTACAACCAACGATACAAACCCCAACTTATAAAATATAACAATAATGAAGAAGCTAAATTTATGAGAGTAAGAATTAATAAAACCACTAAAAACTATTACATACATTTTCCCAAAACCTGAAAGTCATCACTTCAAGGACATCTAATTCTATAATACTAAGTATGATAATATCAAATACCAAAATAAATAAATAACTTAATGTGTCCAAAAACTAAGGGCACCATGCCATGCCCGAGAGAATTCAACACCAGCTAGAAGGAATAGCTCACCCTAGAACCTGATGTGCTTGACATTGACTAGTGCTAAGGTCAAGTCAAAATCGATGGAAAACTTGTTGCACTCTATAAAATAAAATAAAGAAAAATATAAGTAGGGATCAGTACAGGACAACATGCACTCAGTAGGTATCATTTGTCGACCCAAAATAGAAATCAATATGCATAAAATAATAGCAGAAAATCAACCATAGCACTTAGCAGGTGGCAACAAACAAGATCAAGATCAAGTGACAACACAATGAACAATTACATAACCAGTCAACAATATAGAGATCACACATGAGGACACAAGCCTCTACACAACCCTTTTTTGGGAAATGTGTTATTGGAAATTAGGTAGCATTAAGTCATTTTAAATCATTTTCCTTTAATATTACCTTACCAAAATATGACACCTAATCAGATAATATCGTGTCGGAATGTGACACCCAATCCAAATATATCGTGTCAGAATGTGACACCCGATCCCAATATATCTTATTGGAATGTGACACCCAATCCAAATATAATTAATTTATCGTTCTTTATTATCACATTTCACTTAGTTAACAAAATTTCATCAAGCTTTCTTTATTGTCACGACCCAAGCCTAGGGCCTAGACGTGACATGGCGAATGAGGAACCCGAAAGTACCTCAAACAAGCCTCTTAGCATTCTTTTAACCTTTCATAGGTAATGATGATAAATAGACAAGCGGAAATCATAATAATAATAAATCTTCAACTTACATATGTCCAACAATACCTCTAACTATTAGATTTAATGGGGCTAAGACAAGTTCCTAGCTCACCCTCAATCATAATAGAAGAAATGCCATAATAAAATATCTTAACATATCATAAACTAGAAAGACAAAGGAGTATTGTTCCCGGAACATGGGAACTCACCAAAAGTAGTCTTCAATGGAATATTAACTAGCCACGTGGAGGAGAACGAGGAGGAGCACCGATCCCTACATGGTGATATCATGTAGGCAAAAGAGTATGCGTTAGTACTTTGAATGTACTAAGTATGTAAGGATGCATGAACATTGAGAAAATATTATAACATTTATGTAATATGAAACATAATGTAATACATGCATAATAAATCATATGGATATCCTTTAAAACATTCATTTTGTGGGAATCTAACCATAACCGACATTTAATACCATGCGAGCTATTACATGGAATCCAACATAACCCCCTACGTTGGTCGGGGAGACTACTTGCCAGGTAGAACTCCGTCAACTTCATTCATTTCTTTAACTTTAACTTTAAGGGCTATTTATGGATCCATTAGCCTAAGCCTACAAGGGCTCCTATGTTGGCACATAGTTAACGAGACAAGGGGTTGCTACTAGGATTCCCTTACCGAATCCCACCTCAATGCCTCATTCGGTGCTAAGTCAATCCCACGGAATAGTTTAATACTTCAAAATATTCATAGCATATAACTTGAGAATTCAAACATCATATTCGGTAGAATAGCTCATTAAAACATTTGATAATTCAAATATGCAAGAATTATCCTTATTGCATAAAGAATCCATGATTCATATCATTTCATCATTCTTTCATTTCATAAGACTCCCTTTTTTATCATAGATATTACTTTCATAACTATTTATTTGGAGTCAAAGCTTTCAAGTCAAACTTTATTAAAAATATAGTAAAACTAGGTGGGTTCAAATCACTTCAACTTGCAAATATGTATGTAAATAAATATACATAAATACTTTGAAATCCATTAATTAAAAATCATGCTTTAAACAACCCACCATGAATTTCAACAACCTTTAAAAATATAAATAAATAAATTACTTGCAATCCATCAATTCATATATATAAAATTATGTTGTATCAAAATAGACCAATAACCATTAGTTTAACCATGATTCATACTATTAAGTAAAAATAAAAATTACCATAATAAAAATATTACTTGAAATCAAGAGACTTAATTGAAAGAGTTTTTGGACTATATGGATGGAAGAATTCATGGATAAACACCACATAACTTAGAGTAAAACTTAAAGAAAATAAATATAATTATAATCAAAATAATTTAGGCATGAGAGTGGAAGGAATACTCTCATTGAAACCTTACATACCTGGAAACCGAAGCTTTAGTTGGTACCGGAAGACTTAATGAACACTCTTGAGTCCTAGCTTCTCTCCTTGCCGGAACGTTTTGTGTACTACTCGGAATATATGAATCACCGGAATAGTATTTCTTCACTACTAAGAACTAAAACTATATTTGAAAATGTGTATAGAGAGAAGATTTGCTTGACAAAGCTTGATGAATAAAATGAGGAAATAAGGTGGGTATTTATAGGTGGGAAAAATGACCTAACAATAAATAAAATAATTATAAAATAAAAATCTGAAAATTTAGTGGAATATATTGATGTCATGGATGATGTTAAATGGAGGACAATTTATGTCATGAGTGATGTCAAATGTATCTAGATCTTTCTATTGTAGGTGAAATGAGTTATCTTTGACAGAATACTCTTTATGGGAGCGGCGTTTGAATAAGATAAATTCCTTATTAGGATTTAGTGTCTTCATAAGAATTGTAGATATGGAAGTCTAGTTTCATATCGTTCAAGAATCAACCAATTTGGATAAACCTACAGTGAGATATGATTTTTCTTCTAAAAATACTCATTTCCGTAACAGCATCCTACCTTACAAAGATTAATTTTTTTTGGCCTACTTAACCTCCGAATCTTAAAATATGGTCTTCATAAAAGTTGTAGGTAATGATTTTGTGGTTACTCAGAAATTTGAATCACTCAATTTGGATATTGCTATGAAAAGTTATGACCAAAATACAGAGGTTGTATCATGTTTAGGCAAAAATTGAAACATCGTATACAACGTTTTTAGGGGATATTACATTATCTCCCCCTTGGGAACATTCGTCCTCGAATGAGAAAAGACTTAGCTTGAGTAGAGTAGAGTATTAACAAACAACCTATCATTAATGCAACAGTGTAATTTAAAATATCGTTAAAAAATATTTCATAATTTTGCAAGCATATGACAAGAAAAGTTGAGATGAAAGGATTTCAAGTAATTGAGCAAGGACAACTTAATACCTTAGGTTTGGGTAGAGGGGAAAAGATGAGGGTATCTCTTAATCATATCCGCTTCCGCTTCCCATGTTGCACTTTCTATTTGTTGATTCCTCCAAAGGACTTTAACAGATGCAATTTCTTTGTTCCTCAATCTCTTAACTTGCCAGTCCAAAATTTCCACAGGAACTTCTTCATAGGTCAAGTTTTCTTCAATATTCACTACTGCCATAGGTACAATGGAACTAGAATCACCCACATGTTTTTTCAACATAGACACGTGAAACACCGGATGAACCATGGCCATTTCCAATGGTAATTCCAACTCATATGCAACCTTACCAACACGTCTCACGATTCTATAAGGCCCTACATATCTAGGACTCAATTTCCCTTTCTTACCAAATCGAACCACACCTTTCATGGGTGAAACCTTCAGATACACCCAATCATCCACATTAAACTCAAGATCCCTTCTTCTAGTGTCAGAATAGGACTTTTGACGACTTTGAGCCGTCTTCAACCTTTCTCTAATGATCTTCACCTTCTCTAAAGCATCAAGTACCAAATCGGGGCCCAACAAGGTCATCTCACCTACTTCGAACCAACCTACCGGTGATCTACATCGTCTCCCATACAAAGCCTCAAACGGTGCCATCTCAATACTTGAGTGGTAACTATTATTATAGGCAAACTCGATGAGAGGTAGATGATCATCCCAATTCCCTTTAAACTCCAACACACAAGATCTTAACATATCCTCTAGTGTTTGAATCGTCCTTTCGGCTTGCCCATCCGTTTGAGGATGGAATGCTGTGCTCAACTTTACCTTAGTACCGAGGCCTTTTTGAAATGATCTCCAAAAGTGAGAAGTGAATTGGGTACCACGATCCGAAATAATGGATAATGGCACACCATGCAACCTCACCAACTCCCGAATATACAACTTGGCATAGTCTTCGGCACTACAGGAAGTTTTAACCGGTAAGAAGTGAGCTGACTTAGTCATTCTATCAATAATTACCCAAATCGAGTCATGATGTTTCCGGGTATGAGGCAAACCCACTACAAAATCCATATTCACATTTTCCCATTTCCAAGTTGGGATTTCAATGTTTTGGGCTAGGCCACCCGGTCTTTGATGTTCGGCCTTCACTTGTTGACAATTTGTACATTCGGACACAAACCTTGCTATGTCCTTCTTCATGCCACCCCACCAATACAACTCCTTTAAGTCTCGGTACATTTTTGTTGAACCGGGATGAATGGAGTATCTAGAATTATGAGCCTCCATCAAGATCAAACTCCTTAGGCCATCAACATCTGGAACACATATCCGACCTTGGTAGTATAGAACCCCATCTCCCCCTTGGGAAAAGACTTCTATCTTCTTTTCCTTTACCAACTTCTTTAACTCGATAAACTTTGGGTCAAGATCTTGCTTTGATTTAACATCCACCACCAAAGAGGATTCAGAACTATTTTGAACAACCATACCCCCATCATTAGTACTACCCAACTTCACCCCTAATCTAGCCAATCGGTGAACATCTTTCACCAACTCCCTCTTCCTTTCATCCACATGGGCCACACTTCCCATAGATATTCTACTAAGTGCATCAACAACCACATTGGCTTTACCCGGATGATAGTGCACACTCATGTCATAGTCCTTAAGGAGTTCTAGCCACCTCCTTTGCCTTAGATTAAGGTCCTTTTGGGTAAACACATATTGAAGACTCTTATGATCAGTATAGACATCCACATGCACCCCATAGAGGTAATGCCTCCAAATCTTCAGAGCAAAAACAACAGCCGCCAATTCAAGGTCATGGGTAGGGTAGTTGCGCTCATGCACCTTTAATTGCCTAGAAGCATAGGCTATTACCTTGCCTTTTTGCATTAAGACACAACCTAAACCAATCTTTGAAGCATCACAATAAACTACAAACCCTTCTAATCCTTCTGGGAGAGTCAAAATAGGAGCAGAGGTAAGTCGATCTTTTAAGGTCTGGAAACTCTTCTCACACTCATCTGTCCATATGAATTTGGATTTCTTTTGGGTCAATTTTGTCATAGGAGATGAGATGGAAGAAAAGCCTTTGACGAACCGTCTATAGTACCCGGCTAGACCTAAGAAGCTCCTAATGTCTGAAGGAGATAATGGTCTAGGCCAATTTTTGACTGCCTCTATTTTCTTAGGATCAACCTTGATTCCATCACCGGACACTACGTGACCAAGAAATGCTACCTCCTTTAACCAAAATTCACACTTATTAAATTTTGCAAATAATTGTTTATCCCTCAATGTTTGAAGCACAACTCTCAAGTGATTTTTATGTTCTTCCTCACCCCGAGAGTAAATTAAAATATCATCGATGAAGACTACTACAAAGGTATCAAGGTAAGGTTTGAACACCCTATTCATCAAGTCCATAAACACCGCCGGTGCATTCGTCAACCCAAAACTCATCACCACAAACTCATAGTGACCATACCTTGTTCGGAAGGCTGTTTTGGGAATGTCACACTCCCTTACCCGTAGTTGGTGGTAGCCGGACCGAAGGTCGATCTTGGAGAAGTGACTTGCCCCTTGTAATTGATCAAACAAGTCATCTATTCTAGGGAATGGGTACTTGTTCTTAATGGTCATCTTATTTAATTGCCGATAGTCTATGCACATTCGAAGTGACCCATCCTTCTTTCTTACAAATAGAACGGGAGCACCCCATGGCGAAATACTTGGTCTTATGAACCCCTTCTCTAACAAGTCCTTTAATTGTTCCTTCAGCTCTTTCAATTCTGCTGGGGCCATGCGGTAAGGAGGAATAGAGATAGGTTGGGTATCGGGGAGGATATCAATACCAAAATCAACTTCCCTTTCGGGAGGGACACCGGGAAGGTCATCAGGAAAGACATCGGGGAATTCATTGACTATAGGAACTGACTCAAGAGAAGGACTTTTGGAGTTGACATCCCTAACCCTCACAATATGGTAAATACATCCCTTAGAAATCATTTTGCGAGCCTTAAGATAAGAAATAAACTGACCCTTAACCACCGAATCACGACCCTGCCATTCAATAACAGGCTCATTTGGAAATTGGAACTTGACTCGACGATTCCTACAATCTATGGAAGCATAAGATGCATGTAACCAATCCATCCCAAGAATGACATCGAAATCTATCATATCAAGCTCAATGAGATCACAAGGAATAACTTTATGCAAGATAGACACAAGGCAACCCCTATAGACCTTTCTAGCAATAACTGACTCACCAACAGGGGTAGACACCAAATAAGGCTCTAATAACATTTCAGGTAAAACATCAAATCTATTAGCAAGGAATGGAGTAACAAAAGATAAATTTGCACCCGGATCTAATAGTGCATACACATCAAAAGAAAAGACCTTTAACATACCGGTAATGACATTGGGTGCATCCTCAACCTCTTGTCTCCCATGCAAGGCGTAAAAGCGGTTGGTGCGTTGGACACCTCCTTGGACTTGTTGACCATGAGCAATTTGGCCTTGAGTCCTACCACCACCATCTCTACAATCCTTAGCATGGTGGCCCAGCTTGCCACACTTAAAGCATGCATTGGAGCCAGCTAAGCATTCCCCTTTGTGAGTCCTTCCACACTTCTTGCAAGCAGGGAAAGTTTGAGTAGCAACATTCTCTCTTGGAATCATTGGTTTACCACTCTTGTCCTTGTTGAACCTTGGAGGAGGAGTATTGGTGGAACCTTGCCCCATAAATCGTTGCCCACCTTGGCCTTGGCCATTGTTACCATAATCGGACCTTTGAGGGTTAAACCCTCCACCATCCACTCTAGCCTTTTTGAACCCCCTTGATCTCTCTCTAAGCTTCTCTTCTTCAATTTGTTCTGCGTAAGTCATTAACCGAGAGATATCCATATCCTTTATCAACATGGCCGTTTTGCACTCCTTGGACACCAAGCTTGAAACACCGGAAATAAACTTGCTCATTCTAGCTCTTGGGTCAGAGACCATGAAGGGAGCATACTTTGACAACTTAGTGAATTTGAGAGCATACTTCCTCACACTCATACTTCCTTGATGGAGGTTGATGAACTCTTGGATTTTGGCCTCCCTTAGCTCCAATGGGAAGAAGCGGTCTAGGAAGGCACCTTTGAACTCTTCCCATCCTATCGACCCTATTTCTTCATCCCTCTCAACAATCCATTGTTCGTACCACACTCGAGCCACACCTTTGAGTTGATAGGCCACTAGCTCGGCCTTCTCATTTGGTGGCACACCCATGATAGACACAATCTGGTACACCTCATTAATGAACTCCATAGGGTCCTCATCTAGTTTAGAACCATCGAACTCGGGCGGATTCATCCTTTGGAAATCCCGAATCCTAGAGGCTGGATTTTGCATTTGGGGAGGAGGAACACCTAGATTCCCTTGGTTAGCTACGACTTGAGCTAACAAAGTAATAACACTGCGAAACTCGGCATGGGTTACCCCATCCTCATGATGTTGGGCATTAGGAATCGGAGGAGTTTGGTCCTCATCGTCAACCCTTGCTCTTTGAGGTGGTCTTCCACGAGTCATTATCTAGAGAACACAAAATGGGTCGTTAGTTAAAGGAAAGCTTAGGACACTCTAAGGCACGACATGAATTTGAAAGAAGTGAAAATTTTCCTAAACGCCTCATAGTCTCTTATTCATAATTGTGGCGCGCTTCACAACCATGAATAAGACCCTATTCAACGCGGTATGTTGGACTCCAAGGATCATTCAAAACCTCAGGCTCTGATACCAAGTTTGTCACGACCCAAGCCTAGGGCCTAGACGTGACATGGCGAATGAGGAACCCGAAAGTACCTCAAACAAGCCTCTTAGCATTCTTTTAGCCTTTCATAGGTAATGATGATAAATAGACAAGCGGAAATCATAATAATAATAAATCTTCAACTTACATATGTCCAACAATACCTCTAACTATTAGATTTAATGGGGCTAAGACAAGTTCCTAGCTCACCCTCAACCATAATAGAAGAAATGCCATAATAAAATATCTTAACATATCATAAACTAGAAAGACAAAGGAGTATTGTTCCCGGAACATGGGAACTCACCAAAAGTAGTCTTCAATGGAATATCAACTAGCCACGTGGAGGAGAACG